>NW_024427107.1:27711392-27754525 GCF_017311325.1 Ursus maritimus | reverse complement strand
CTTCAGCATGTGTGTCATATGGCACCTAGCCCACCCCACTACAATATCCACACCCTGCAGGGAGAGGATGGGATCCCTCTGTGATAGTACAGGAGCCTGTGTACAGGTCACATGGGGCTGGTGGGAGGGAACTGCTGGCCACAGGGGACCCATACCCACTACTGAAGCTCCCCTTGCTCTGTCTCTTTTCTCTGAAGAGCAAAGCCTTATTCCATCCAGTCCTTGACTGTTATATTTTCCTTGGCTACTCCAATACCAAGATGCATCAGACAGTAGTGTTCAGACTTTTACTCCAGGATTGGAGGTGGGTTTCTGATCCTATATGACTGCTGTCCTTGTAAAAAAGAGACATGTGGGCTAGGTCCGTGTATGCACATCGAAGTACACACACACACACAGAATGCCATGTGAACAAAAGAGATCAGGGTGATATGTCTACAAGCCAAGTTATGCCAAAGGTTGCCAGCAAACCACCAGAAGCTACAAGAGAGACATGAGACCGATTCTCTGTCACAGCCCTCAGAAGGGACCAACCCTGCTGACACTTTGATCATGGACTTTCCAGCCTCCAGAACTGTGAGACAAAAAATTTTTGTTGTTTAAGCCCTCCAGTTTATCATGCTTGTTATAGCAGCCCTGGCAAACTAATACACTGTGTTCAACCGAAATGTCTTTTTTTATCCCCCTGGACCATAGAATACTTCTCTTTTAGAGAATATTTCTGCTTCCTTTTCTTTCTATATTCAAGCTTTATCTAAAAGTCTTTGTGGAGCTTAGAGCACATAAGAGAAGGGAGCATTAATCATGCATATTATGCTTTTTATAAAACCACTATGAGATATGATGCAATGAAATTCCTTAGGAAAAGGATTTTGGTTCTGATTCTAATATTTCCTTAAGGTTGGCACTGGATTGGAATTTCAATCTATATATTTTCAGTGTTAGTGTTACATGATATTATAGAATAATTACCATTTTAATAATTTATTTTATTGGCTTTTTAAATCTTATTCCAGCAGTAAAACGAAGGTTGGGTGGGGTCAAGCTAAGGGTCTGTGTTATATCGACTCTTCCCTACACTATGGCTTCAGTATCATTGAGACCTGATGTTAATAGCCTTTCAGCTCTATCAAACTGGAAACTTCACCCTCTTAAAATGCAGTTGCCATGGCAACAGCAGAGTTCTGGGATTTTTGTTTTCTGAAGGTATCGAAAGACTCAATGCCAATATAAGAGCACACAGCATGACATATTAGCATGTGCAATTCTGTGCTGTTTTTGAATTGAAGAGGGGATGAAAAGAAAATGGCACCTAAATGTTTTCGTAAACCTGCCAAGGAACTCTTGTTTAATCCTTGTATCATAATTGACTCATTTATTTATAGCCACCCTGTGTTGCAAAAAAGTGATTTAGACAGCTTGAGTCCTTGAAGTTGATACCAGACAATTGGACAATTATATATATATGTATATACATATGCTGAACCTGTGCTTAAACGGATTTTTCTTTGTTAGGTCATAGCTATACGGCTTTTTTACTCTTATCCCAATGCCATACCCTATGATATAACCCACTTAAAAAAAATCTCTTTGTAATCTTTTTAATTAAGTCTTTCATCTTTCTACTCCTCTTCCCTGGTAAAAGAGGACAGAAACCTCCCTACTGTTTCACTTAGACCTCTCCCCACTGTTACATATCTAAGCACAAGTTTCTATACATGGAGCTGGGCAGGGGGTGGGGTGGGTGGGTTGTCATGATTTAGAAGTAAAATTCTAGGGAACCAAATTTCTATCTCAGCCTCAAAGTGACCTTGAATTAGTTAAAACAAAAGAGATAATATATTGTAATAAGAATGGAAACTTTGAACTGATATTCATAATGAAAAAAGCTTGCCCCAGATCTTCACTCAAAATAGGTTTTTTTTTTCATGATTGACCTAAAGGTGTGTTCCAAAAAGATGTTAGCAGTACCCAGTATGTTAGCATGTAAACAGTATGAATGACTTTTATTAGAGCCCTTCTGGAGGACAGATGGTAATAGAGGGACTCACAGTATGGCTGAACCAAACAAATCAGGGTTCAATTCATGGCTCTGCCATTTGCTCTAGTGTTTCCACAGCAACTGTATTTTAAAGTTGGATAACATGGTTAATTATGTCAGCTCTAAATAATAACAAAAACCATGGTGTTAGGAAGAGTCATGTGAAAAAGAACTAAATATAACTGAAGTAAGATATTTAATCTCTCAGTTTACCTCTGGTCCCCATAACTAAGAACTTTACCTAGTATATAATAGGTACTCAATAAGTAGCTACTAATGATGGATTCACTCAAAGCCTTACTTTACTCTTCTATCAAGAGGTGGTAATAAAGCTATTCCAAGAATTCTTTTAAGGTTAGCCATAATACACAAGACAGCCCAGAATATTGTTGATAGACAATAAATGGCACCATTTCTTTTCCAACTAGATAGTAGGCTACTTGAAGACAGCAACCCTAATTATTTGTATTTACATATCCAGGCCTGAGCACAATATCTGGACACGACAGGCACTTAGCATTTCTTGAATGAGGACCTAAAGAAGTTGAGGTCCAGGTATGAGCACATAACCCAAGTTTGGCCCGAAGCCTTTTCACAGCTTTTCATTATAACCAGAATAATGGGAAAGGACACCGTCCTCACGTTTTGATACAACGTTCTAGTGATAAAAGCTTGATGTTGCTTATAGCCATGGTTTCAGACTCAAGTAGGCAACGAGGGCCTTAGAAGATGAAACTAGGAAACAGAGAGAAGCAACATGAGAAAATAATGTAATCATGAGAAAAAAAAAAAACAGTGGTCCTGCATTCAGCCATGCACAAGGCTAACTCTACTCCTGCCCTTTCTGTGGGTGGGTTATTTAAGTGTGGTAAGTTGGGTGCAGGTTAATACTACAACTTCATGTGCTTTGGGAGAAGATGTTTAATTGGGAAAACTAGAAAAAGGTAGTTTACAAGAGGAGACATGAGACCCATTATTCTCTTATTATCCAGTGGAAATGTATATAGAGGCCATGGTGGCACTGGACACTGAAGCTCTCTTTTCCAGGAGAAGAATGCTGACTTCTTTTTTTTTTCCTAAGATTTTATTTATTTATTTGAGAGAAAGAGCAAGTGAGCAGGGGAAGGAGCAGAGGGAGAGGGAAAGCAGACTTCACGCTCACTGACTGCAAAGCCTGAGGCGGGACTCAATCTCCCGACTCCAAGATTATGACCTGAGCTGAAATCAAGTCAGACATTTAACCGACTGAGCCACCCAGGCACCCCAGAAGAATGCTGACTTCTTGCAAGCATAGAAACAAATAGTCTTGTATAAAGAATAATTATTAAAGGCTCAGGTTCCTACCACTCAGAGCCCAAGGCCAGCTTTCTATGATCTGAGAAGGCCAGCTGCTAACAGCTAGCAACTTTATAGGCAGTTTGGATTTAGGCTATCGAAAAAGGAATCCAGCTCACCCACCACCCCATGGAAAACTGGATTTGAGCACAGCCCCACCCGTTTATGGCCAGGCAACCTGAGCTTCGAGGCTCATAAACTGGACAATCCTGCTTATCTCTTCACAGTGATCTAATAATTCTCCCCAGTTTTCACATGAGTTAGTTATGGCTGCATGTCACTTACAATTGAAGTAGTGTTGACTAATATGGGCTTAACTGATACCCCAAACTGTGCTAGATAGTGAGCATAATGCAAGTACACTTTGAGACTGTGCTGTTCATTGGTACATCCCCAGTACTGAGACCAATACTTGGCGCTTCATGGGCATTAACACATAAATGTTGAATGCAAGATCTAATAAAGTTTATATAAAATCTCATTTCATCTTCACAGTAAGTTATAATCCTCATTTCTACTCAGAAAACTGAGGCTTAGGAAAATTAAGACACATAACACACATAAGTGGTAGGGTTAGAGTAAAACCCAGGCCTGACGCTCAGATTTATACTCTCTTAATTACCATTCACCTCCTCACTGCATGAAAAGTGATTTGTAAATCATGAAGAGGTGTCAAAACCCGGTTTCCAAGAACTTAGGGTTGAATTATTTATATTATGGTAAGCTCTAGCTCTGTTGGATGCTATGAACAAAAAGGGTTACATCTTATGCCTCCTGGCATTTGCCTTCTGCAGAGAGAAGTATAATTTCTGCAAAACCAAGAAACATTTTTTCTCCCCGATGGACAAAAGCTTAAGAGGAAGGGAGAAGAGTACAGATTGGGAAATGTTTGTTGTGACTTTCATATTTCCACAACTATTTTCCAAAAAAAAAAATGAATCACGGAGCATAGCAGAAGAAGAGGGTGTGTTTCTAATTCAGCCCTATGGGTCCTTCCCTCTTGCCTATTCTTTCCTGGCACCAGGCAGGCTAAAGCCTGCATATTCACACGCGTGTCCCTTGGCTGAGAGGGATTGATTTCTTGAGGCAGATATGTTTGTACCAATAGGTCCTATGTTTCTGTCAGTGAAGCACACCCCCTTCTTGCTTTAAGTAGAAGTTTGGGGAGCTCCTGAAGACCTCCCTCAGTCATCTAGCAGACTGACGCTTCGAAGCTGCAGCTGGCGAGCATTCTCAGGGCCACAAATAACTCTCTGGGGAACAGGCACAGCGTCCAAGCCACCTCGACAGATCAAGTGGAATTAAAATGTACTGTGGCAATTCCAAATAAGAGCTCAAAACACATGACCTCTTGGACCAGAGAAAAGATTTTGTTCATTAGCAATTAGAAGGACTAAAGATTTTTCTCCTCGGCTTTCTTCACTCCTCCTCTGAAAAAGTATGGAGGAGGCTCCTATCTGGACAGCAACATCACTTTTCAATTCTTTTCTGTTCCCTTCTAGCTAGAGTACCTCTGGGAAAGAAAGAAGTCTCATGGCTTTATGGTATTGCCAGGGCAAGCAGGAAGTAGTGGAGATGAGGGGTGAGAAAGCCAGGAGTAATTCACACAATTAAATATATTCTTAATCTAACATAAAAGTGAAGTTCTGATAGTTGCATTAGGTAACATCCTTAATAGATATATTAAACAAGGTGAAATTATGTCATATACATTGACTTTCACCATTTATTTGATCATTTTTTCAGGGGAAAGGGTGGGGGTAGGGGGGAACAGGGTGATGGTTATTAAGGAGGGCACGTGTTGTGATGAGCACTGGGTGTTATATGTAACTAATGAATCACCGAGCACCATAACAAATACTAATGATGTACTATACAGTGGCTAACTGAACATAATAAAAGAAAGTAAACCTAAAAAAAGATTTCACCATTCACTTTCAGATTTATCATATTTCAAGTCAAAATGATCATATTATCCCATACAAACATTACTATACTCTACTGGATAATATACACTAAGAAATACTCATATAAGCAGACACTTTCATTTTTAAAGACTTTCTTTTTTTTTTTTTTTTAAAGATTTTATTTATTTATTTGACAGAGATAGAGACAGCCAGCGAGGGAGGGAACACAAGCAGGGGGAGTGGGAGAGGAAGAAGCAGGCTCACAGCGGAGGAGCCTGATGTGGGGCTCGATCCCCGAACGCCGGGATCACGCCCTGAGCCGAAGGCAGGCGCTCAACTGCTGTGCCACCCAGGCGCCCCCATTTTTAAAGACTTTCTGATATCACATGTTGAATCTGTGAAAGCCTGTACTTCCAATCAGCCAAGTAGAAGTCTATTTAATATTAGGATAACAAATAATATAATTATAAATCAAGTCCTTTCCATTGTTAGTCTTTGAGTTTTGTTTTAAACATTACTTACCTGAAGTTTCCTTAATGGTTTTCTTCATATTAGTAGTTCCAAACAAGGGAAGTTGAATTTCTCAAAAGCAATTAATTTTCCCCAAGGCCCCTGGCTACGAATCTTTAGGCAATGGTTTCTCCCTTATTTGAAGACTCAGATCTAATTTTTTCCATTGCACTTATTTATGACTTCTTAATTGCTTTAAATTGTTAGAGCCTAGCAAATTATTAAATATGGAATTCACATATAACTGATAAATAAGTATTTGGGGTGCAAAAATATTTAATATCAGGTAACTAAATGAATTTATAATAGATATTGAAGCTGAGAAAGGGAGGGATTTATTTCTTGAGGCAGATATATAGGTAGACGCATGCTACACATTTTAGCTGACTAGATGAATGACTTCAAGTAAGTCATTTAACCTCTTTCAGCCTCAGTTTTCCCATATATAAAAAGGACAGTCATACTTCTTCATGGAGTGGTTGTAAAGACTACAGAACATAATTCAGTTGTGCCATTCACTTGGGGGCAAAAGAGAAAATGAGTTTAGTGTGGAAGTTCATTCATTTGAGTTGTCTATACATTAGCATAGGATATGAGGAAAGAGTGCATAACTTTATATATGTTTAGTGCTTAAACAGAGACAAGCACTAAAATCTTGAGTTTATAAGAGGAGTATCTAAAAAGTTACATGAAAAGCATAAGATGTGATAATTCCACTACTGGATAGAAAACAAAAATACTAATTCGAAAAGACAATATGCAACCGTATGTTTATTACAGCATTATTTACAATAGCCAAGATATGGAAGCAACCTAAGCGCTCACTGAATGACGAGTGGATAAAGATGTGTGCACACAAACACACAGAGACACAAATGTACACACAGAGACATATACGCAGCCATAAAGAAGGATGAAATCTTGCCATTTTGTGACAACATGGTTGGACAAAGAGGGTGTTACACTCAGTAAAATAATTCAGACTGGGAAAAACAAACACCATAGGATTGTACTCATTTGTAGACTCTAAAAAACAAAATAAACAAACAAACAAAAAGCAGAATCAGACCTATTAATACAGAGAACAAACTGATCGTTGTTAGAGGGGAGGGGAATAAGGGGGTGAGAAAAATGGATGAAGGGGAGTGGGAGATATAAGCTTCCCGTTATAAAATGGGCAAGTCACAGGAATAAAAGGCAGAGCATGGGGAATACAGTCAGTGATATTGTCATAGGTTTGTGTGGTGACAGATGGGAGCTACACTATGGTGAGCAGAGCATAATGTATAGAGATATGGAATCACTACACTGTACAGCTGGAACTAATGTGACATGGTGTGTCAACTATACTCAAATAAAAACAATTAGAAAAAAAAGCATAATGAAATAAATACAGAAATTCAAGCACAACAAATGAAATTGATAAATTTAAGAGATGGTTCTTCATAGAAAATAGCAAAACTAAAAACTCTAGAAAATACTATCAAGGGAGAAATGAAAGTACAAATAAACAAAACCAGAACAGGCAACCATCACATTCTCTGATTTTTTTTTTAATTTTAGCAAACTTCAAGAATTTTTTTTTTAACTCTAAGACCTATGAATACATTTTAAGGTCTAGAAGTATAATTTTATTAAAATTAACAGCATTTACTGTATTAGAATAGAAATGTACATAAGATATACTCTGATAAATTCTCATTCTTTTTTTTTTTTAAGATTTTATTTATTTATTTGACAGAGAGAGAGAGAGTACAAGCAGGGGGAGCAGCAGGGAGAGGGAGAAACAGGCTCCCGTGGAACAGAGAGCCTGACATGGGGCTGGATCCCAGGACCCTGGAATCATGACCTGAGCTGAAGGCAGACACTTAACTGACTGAGCCACCCAGGTGCCCCAATTCTCAAACATTCTAAATCCTATGGGTTTTATTAATAAATTATTTCAAAGTATAGGTAATGCACATGCTATATAAATGCTTTGAGAGCAGAGTCAAATATACCAAAAACAAAAAAGCAAAAAAAGTCAACTATCCATATGTTATTGAGACAAATTCCTAAATATAATATTAATGAATATAATTTAATAGCAGTTTTGAAAGAATAATGCACCATTTGGCATAGTATAATTTATCTCAAAAAGGGGAAGTTGGCTCAATAGTGGGAAATCTTTTCCTATGATATACATTACTACAAGGAAATTAATAACAAAAATTTCTCTAAAAGGCATTAAATTCCCAAATTAATTATCTTCTATTGAACTTTCTCATAATTATCCATAAAATTATATTGTATCAATATGAAATAGAATATCTGTTTCAAATCAAGAGCCAATATCATACTTATGGATGAAACATTACTTCCTTTTAAGTACAGAGTGATCCAAGGGCACACATGATTACCATTATTCACCAATGTTTTTGTCATTCTGCAAATACTATAAGACATAAGACAGGCTACACACATACATACATGAAAGAAGAGAGGAGATATTATTTGGAAAAGATAAAAATGGCTAAGATAGAATACCTAAAAATTCAAAGGAATTAACTGAAAATCCAATAGGTTTATAGAAGGGTTCAGTAAAGTGGCTATATTAAAAATAACTTTAGAAAAACATGGCATCTTTATATAATAGCAACAACTAGGTAGGAAGAATAATATTAAAAGAAACCCTGACAAATGACAGTGGGCTGAGAGGTAGCCCTTGTTGGAGCTGTTGTGCTGATGTGTGATCTTTACTTAAATAGTAAACACAGTCTCTTGCACTTGACATGTAACAGTTGATCTGATACTTGTGTTCTTTTCAATTCCCATCATTAAAGAAACATAAACAATTCATATTCACCTGGAAAAGCCAACAGTCCACATTCTATATACTGCTCCAAGTCTATATTAACATGTGTTTTCTGTTACAATACGGTCTGAAGAGACCTTCATTGTCTTGATAGTCCATGAAACATCATGCTGGTCCTCTATATTGATGATGATGTGCTAATTATATCAGGTGATCAAGAAGTAGAAAATACTCTGGATATAATGCTGAAACACATATATGCAGGGAGTGGGATATAAATCTTAAAAAGTTTCCAGAGCTTACCATGGCAACAAAATTTTTAGGAGTCCAGTGGTTAAAGACATTCAGAATATCCTTTCTAATATAAAATATGTTGTATCTGGCATGTTGTACCATCTACCACTAAGAAGGAAGAATAGTAAGGACTCCTTGAATTCCTGAGAGAGTTCAAACTGCCTTAGAAATATTGCCCTGTTGGGGCGCCTGGGTGGCGCAGTCATTAAGTGTCTGCCTTCGGCTCAGGGAGTGATCCCGGTGTTCTGGGATCAAGCCCTGCATCAGGCTCCTCCGCTGGGAGCTTGCTTCTTCCTCTCCCACTCCCCCTGCTTGTGTTCCCTCTCTCGCTGGCTGTCTCTCTCTCTGTCAAATAAATAAATAAAATCTTTAAAAAAAGAGAGAGATATTGCCCTGTCTTAATTATCAGGTCACTCTGAAGGATGCCAAGTTTGAATATGGTCCAGAAGAGGCAAAGACTCTATAGCATACTCAGGATGTGGCACAAATTGCCCTGCTTCTTGGGCAGTATGACCAGCAGATCCAATACTATGGAAAGTCTCCATGGTAGATAACAATTCGTGGCATGTCTGAGAAGTCTTGGCAAAAGAGTCCAAGTGAAGACTCTAGGTTTCTGAAGCAAAAACATGAAAGAACATAATATTATTTGTCATTTGAAAACCAGATCCAGTAGTGTAGCTAGACCCAAATAGAGACCCATAATCAAGTGATTATGCAGCCAGAGCTTCCTATTAATAACTAGGTATTGTCGAGTTCACCAAGGTACAATGCCAGGTGAGCAAAATAGCAACTTATCATGATAACGCCCAAGATGCTCTCCATGGCTCAAATAACTTATAAAAACTTGTGATCTGGACCCCTTACTCACCTATCTCTTGCATTCAATACTTCTCTATCAGCTTCATATATATATATATAGCCTTTTGGGATATTTTCTACAGTCAGCTGATGGGGCAGTGCAATTTTGGGTATAGTTCACAGATGGGTCAAATATGTAGGTATATGTAGGTATAAGCTGAAAACAGAATAGGGCACGCTACAGGCTCACTCAAAGACTATCCATAGTGAGAGGCAACTTTCCAAGTAGACAGAGTTTTGAGCAGTATACTTGGTCTCTCTTTTATATGGAGGAAGAAAGGACCCTGAGGTAGGGATGGATTCTTGGGCAGTAGCCAAGGGTGTAGTTCTGGGGTCTACAAACCATAGCCTTTGAGCCAAATCCAGCCTTATGTCTGTTTTATAAATAAAGTTTTATTGGAATCCAACCACACTCATTTACTTACATATTGCCTATAACAGCTTCTGGGCTATAGTGGTAGAAGCTGAGTAGTTGCAGGAGGAATTATTATGGCCTGCAAAGACTTATTATCTGGTTCTTTATATAACAAGTCTTCCCACTCCTGATACTGTTCATTGGGAAGGAATCAAAAGAATATTGGAAGATCAGAGACATCACTATCTGGGGAAAACATGTGTGAATGTAGACATGAGAGCTGGCACAAAATGTGCAGAACTTTCATATCAATGCCTACCAGTCATCACCCACTAGTGAAGAGACAATAAGAAACCAAATAGAAAAGATGTCTCATTCAATGGAAGTCAGCTAACCTCTGTTTTCAGATACATCATATCTTGAGATGGAAGTCATACAAGGGCCCAAAAGCATGGAAAGAGAATGAGCGAGAGAGAAATCTTAGATATGGGTTTATGGGTTTATGCTAGCACTGCTATCCCAGGGTTTACAGAGGATCTGATGTGCCCAATTGATCAACATGAGATGCCTAAATAATGTGAGTGCATCATACTAAGGATCCCCTCTTATACCTAATGAGGTGCAAACATGGGTACATATCAGAGGACTCACTGATTCCACCAAACTCATAATTCATATAGTCAGCCTGATAGAGCACTATAGCAGACTCTGAGGGGTTCAGCTATGGTTTCACTTTGAGGACAGCATCCTCAAGTTATAGTCACTGCCCTCCAAGATATGGTATATACCTTAAATCAATGATCTTTATATAGTACTGTATAATCGATAACTAAAATACACAGGTTTCTCCACTCACCATCACTCTCAAGGACTCATGTGGGAAATTTCTACTTTCTATTCCTGCAACTTTAGTCTTTGTGGGGATAGAGATTCTGAAACACTGGAAATGGGTGGGAGGTGGGAATGGTGGCTAATGCTTCCATCATGGACACAGTAAGTATTCTGTTAATCTAAAGCTATGACTACCATTTGATCATTCTGAACTTCTCATGCCTGAAAACAAGCAGTCAAAGAAAGGAGCTATTATAATTGGCTCTGATTTTTGCAAACAGCTAGAATTCTGCTAAATAATAGGAGCCAGGACTGTATCTGGAACCCCTAGGCATATTGGGTTCCTCTTGGTATTCCCCTCTCTACAACATATAGGGAACACTATGAATTAATAAGAAAAGATAACAA
Source organism: Ursus maritimus (assembly GCF_017311325.1). NCBI lineage: Eukaryota > Metazoa > Chordata > Mammalia > Carnivora > Ursidae > Ursus > Ursus maritimus. The sequence continues at coordinate 27,743,192 of NW_024427107.1, read as the reverse complement.
AAAATGTGCAAAAGGTTTGAATAGACTATTAACAAAAGAGGATATCCAAATGGCCAACATAAATCATGAAAAATCATGATTTCTTCTGTTAGTCATCAAAGAAGTGTAAATTACACCACGATGTGGTGCCAATACACACCCACCAGAATGACTAAAAGGAAACAAAACAAAATAAAACAAAAACAGAAAAAACCAAATGTTGACAGGATGTCAAAACCAAAACTCTCATATGCTGCTGGTGGGGGTGTAAACTGGTATACTACTGTGGGAAAATATTTGGCAGTATCTAAATGTGTGCATGTATTCACTAAAAGATGTGTACTAGAGTGTTCATAAGAGCATTGTATGAAATAGCCCAAATCTCCATTAACAATAAAATAGATAACTAATTATTGTATATTCACACAGCTGATTGTAACAATAAGAATGAAAACTCTACAATTACTTGCAAAAATATAAATAAACCAAACAAACATAATGCTGAAAGAAAGATGTCAAGCACAAGAATACATACTATGTGATTCCATGTACATAAAGAATAGCAAAAACAATCTAGGATGTAGAAATCACAACAGTGCTTCTCCTTATAGGGGAAGAGGGTTGTAGATACTACAAATAAACAGAGCTTCTGGCGTTCTGTTAATATCCTGGTTTTTTAAAATATGATTGCCTGTTATGGTTGTGTTCAATTTGTGAAAATTCATTGATCTGCACACTATTTTCACTTTTCTCCTATATATTTCAGTGAAAAGTTCAAAGAAAGAGAAAAATTGTAACCTCATTTGTTGTTAAAGTCAGGGACATCTGGGTTACATGTTTAAAAGACCAGCACTATCTATAGATAAAACACTAAATTATTAATAGTTGCTGTATATGGTGCTAGGAATGATTTTTCTTCTTCCTATTTGTGTGCATTTAATGAGCACATATGGCTTCAAAATAAAAAATATTTTAAGCTGAAACTGCTTTTTCATCTTGTTAAATTAAATCTATTTATCATTTTTTAGTCATGAGAACATGATTAAAAGAGATATGGTAGACTAGCATTATGATATTTTTTAGTGCCTCTAAGCTTCAGAGCCATGTTGCTGGTATTGTTAGTATCAGTCAAGCAGTGAGTGAAAAAGGAGAAAAATGAAATATGGCCTGGCTGTTTCCTCTTGCTCACTGCTCACGTTGGAGTATTTGTGATGGCTGAAGTCAAGATGCCTTCACTACATGATTACCACCCCTTCTCCATACTTCTACCATACGAAGAATGTTCATCTCTAGTACAGTTCTAATCATACACGATATGTTTTAATCCTTCACATCTGCTTGTTCTCCTCTCCCACTAGTCATTTCCACAACAGCTTCTAAAGTCTAGAAAGAATAATTACCTCCTTAGGAAATACCTGTGGAAGAGAATGACAAGTTGTAAACATTAAATATCTTGTCGAGATTTCACAAGAGGCAAGAGGCCTAGATAACACCCATCAACATATTTCTCTTTTAATTTCCACAGTACCTAGTGTTCCAATTGGTGTGGAATCTGTACATTGAGTGCAACTCTCAGTTTGGAGCACTAGTATGCTTACTGTTCCACCCCTGTTTCCACTGATTATCAATTCAATAAATAAAATAATACTATAATCATTAATAATATAATAATATAATCTGAAAATAGAGCCACCCTAGGCAGCAGAGGATAAAGTTAATGAATATGCATTAATTCAGATGGCATTTGTGATCAATCTCTGTATTCATCAAAGTCTAATAAAAACAGAAATCCTTGTAAGTATTTAAAAGAGAGATTTTATTACACAAAAATAGATGCATAGATGATGGAAGAACCCATGGGGTCATTAACCCAGAAATAAGCCATAGCAGGAAGCATCGTCCCTCCAGCACTAGAGGATGTGGTTTAGCCTAAACCCAGAAACCAGAGGCACACAGTATAAATCAGAATCAGTGGCTGGTCCAGCAGGAGCTGGAGCCATGAAAAAGTTACTGCTATTGGCAGAAATGCTACTGGAGGAAGAGACAGTGGATTATAGAATAAACATGTCAAAGACAAACACGATTCCTAAACTCACGGCAGCAGAAAGCAGAATGGAGAAACTGCCCTACATTTATCCTATGCTGAATTTTCACCCTTCCCTGATCATCAAAAAACAAAACAAAACAAAACCCTGAAAGAGGGTGGGCCCTTAGATTCATGGCTAATCTCAGTCCTTGAATTTTGCCATTTACTAATAAAATAACCAAGAATCCCTATTCCTGGTATATGAGAGATTATTAATAAAAAGTGACCTGAATCAATGAATCACCTAATTTGTACTATTCTGAGAGAGGCAAAGAAATCATAATTGGTAGCGTCATGTAATTTTGCCCATTTTATCCTATTTGAAGTAGCATTTAGGATAGATAGAAACCATGTATAACTATATGTACATATAATGTTCTATCTATCTATCTATCTATCTATCTATCATCTATCATCTATCTATGTCAATACAGTCTACAATTTATAGGGTAAGGTGTTTAACAGTGCTCTCCCTGGTCCCCTGATGAACTTCTTTTAGAGATAATTTTCCAATTCTCATATTCTTTCATGCCAATCATTTAACCATGAATTACTTATACTTACATGTGAGAGTAGAGAATAATGTTATAAATGCTCTAGTAATCATCACCCTAAATTATTCATATTAACTTTTTTTTTACTTTTTAACTAAACCTTTTATTTTAGAATAGATTTAAATTTACAGAAAGATTGTGAAGATAGTATGGAGAGTTCTCATACTTCCCATAGCCAGTTTTTCCTATTAACATCTGTCATTTGTAAAGTATATTTGTCACAACACTGAACGGATAATACGTTACCAACTAAAGTCCACATTTTATTCCAATTTCATTAGTTTTTACTTAATGTACTTTTATTGTTCTAGGATTCCATCCCAGATACCAAATTACATTTTGTTGCCATGTCTCCTAAGGCTATTCTTAGCTATGACAGTTTGTCAGACTTTTCTTGCTTTTGACAACTGTAACAGTTTTGAGTACTAGTCAGGTATTTTGTAAAATGTCCTTCAATTGAGATTTGTCTGATAATTTTCTCAGGATTAGATTAGGGTTTAGGATTTGAGAGAGGAAGATCAAGAGGTAAAATGCCATTTTCATCACATCATGTCTAAGTACATGCTATCGACATGACTTATCACTGTTGATACTGACTTTGATCACCTCACAAAGGTAGTCTTTGTCAGATTTCTCCACTACAATGTTACTCTCTTCTTTTTGCTGCTTCTATGCTATACTGTGTGGAAGAAAGTCATTATGTACAACCCACACTTAAGGAATGGCAAGATATGCTCTTTCTCCTTGAGGGTGGAATACCTATATAAATTCTTTGGAATTCTACTGCATGGAAGATTTGTCTCTCCTCTTCCATTTATTTACATCAGTATGCTCTTGTCGATATTTATTTTATGATTTAGGTTGTAATTCAATACCACTTTATTTTGTTGCTCAAATATTTCCAGCTTTACACACTAAGAGCTTTTACAGTTCGTGTCCCTTTGACATATCTTTATCCTTTATCTTGTGGGGGTTTTGAACACTTCCTCAATTTCTGGCACTGCAAGATGCTCCAGGATGATCTTGTATATGTTTTTTAAAGATTTTATTTATTTATTTATTTATTTATTTATTTATTTGTCAGAGAGAGAGAGAGAGCACAAGCAGTGGGAGCAGCAGGCAGAGGGAGAAGCAGGCTCCCCGCTGAGCAAGATGCCCGATGCAGGACGCGATCCAGGGTCCAGGAATCATGATCTGAGCTGAAGGCAAATGCTAAACTGACTAAGCCACCCAGCCATTCGATCTTGTATATATATTTTTGCAACATTCCCATAATCCGCATTTCTCCACAGAGGCCTGTTTTTTCTTATTGGAGAATGGTAATGGAAACTTAAGATCTGGGTACTAAGTGTACTTTCTGCTACTGGGGAGTCATTGTTTTTAAGACCTTTCAACTGACAGAGAAAATATATGTGTTTATGTTTACCCATGTATATATACATATCTATAAATATGTCTCTCTTCATATATATCCATTTGTACTCTATATTAATCTAAACATGACCTCATATTGATGTACCCAACCCCAATTCATGGATTTGCTTATTCAATTCTACGTATAGTGATTTCAGAATTGTTACCCTGTATGCCAGTATGAAATGTTATAGAGTACAATGGGGAGTGGGGCTGAAAATAGGATTGGTTGAGAGCTTTGATAAAAATATAAGAATTACATACCTAGATTTCTCTCCCAATTTTAGGAAGGTGGGTGACCTGAGCCAACTTATGCATTGGGCACAGCAGGCACAAGCCCTTGATACTTTGGAGGACCTATGAAAATATTTTAATTTCTTTTACATTCAGAGCTGAAAAGTGAGTTTCATCCAGCCTGGGTTATATTTGTCTTTATATAAACACAGTCATAAGGTAGAATGTTTCTTTATTTTTTTATGGAGGAAAGTGCTCAGAAGGCAAAAGAGTGTCATAATGCAGTCCTGTGAATGACAGTCACTTTTCCACTATGAAAAAGATAGGAAAGTTAATTTGCTTTGTGGAGAAGTTGGAGATTCAGGCATTTCATTTACAGAAGACAGGCTTATGATGCTGATAAAGGGGATAGTGAATGGAAAATCTGGTCACTGAAATGTAAAGCTCTTGGGCCTTTCTCTACTTGAAATGAGTGGTCATAAACAGGCTTAATCAATTTCTATTCCAGGGTAAAGAATGCAGGATTATTTTTGAGAGAACTGACAGACTCTAAAGAAAAAATCCATAATTACCCAATGAAAAAGCCATTTTGTCAAGCTATAGCCATAGCCCACCAGCCCACAAATACGAGCTCTGCAAAACAGGTAGCTTCCAACTCATAAAAGCTTCCACCTTAATTATAAATAGGACAAAAAACATTATCATATACCATAAGGTCTCTAATTTGGAAAAAAAAAAACAGAAAAAGAATGTTGAAGCAAAGATAATGTTAATGTAAGGGACAAAAAATTTCTCTCAAAGAAAGAAAGAAGCCTAATTTCAGCATTCTCAGAGAAATAAAGATAATACATCCAAAAACATGAAAAATATGCATACTTGATTTTTTTTAAAAACTATATTTAGGCAATAAGGAGCACCTGGAAATTAAAAATAAAATAGAAAAATATATAATAAACATATAGAAGGTAAAATAGAGTAAATCTTCTAGGAAACAGACTAAAAAGAAAGACAATAAAGATAAAATATGAGAAAATATATGAATCGAAATAGGACATACAACTTTTATGATGAATAGGAGTCCCAAAAGATTAGACTAGAGAAATCCAAAGGAAAAAATATATGAAGGACATAAAATAAATAAACTTCTAGAAATTAAAGACATGTTTTCAGACTCAACAGGCCTATGAAATACCTTAAATGCAAAAATAAAAATATCCACATGAAGGCAAATTATCTTTGAAATTTTAGGACTTAAAAGAAAATTTTCCAGAAAAAAAATCAGATTACCAGAAATCAGACTTCTCCTCTGTAATATTGGAAGCTAGAACAGGGACCAATGTATTCTCAATTTAAAAGCTGTAATTTTACACCTAATATATAAATTATTTCCAACTTACAGATCTATATCCAGACAAAATATCAATCATGAGATTAGGATAAAGATATAAACAGACGAAGAAAGTTTTTTTAAAAAAATTATTCCTGTACACCATTTCTCAAGGGGCTACTGGACAATGGAGTACTTCGAAACAAAAATTTAATGAAGAAAGAATATATAGACGCAATAACATAGGATGGAGGTAAAAGGAATTTCCAAAATGAGGGTAAAGGGAAATATGAGTCTGACAGTCATGTTGCAGGCCTTGTAAGCTATTACTACACACTGAAAGAGGTCAATACGGATATCTTCGAAAGAAGATATTGAAACTGATAAATCAGCTGATATGTGTTGAACTGATGAGGAAGTTTACATAGCTCTGGCAGAGATCTTGACAATGAATTAGTTTCAGTTATTAGATTAATTTAGCAAATAGCCCAAAAAAGTAATTATTAACACCATGGAAAGCAGAAGATGGGATAAGAAGGGAACTCTAGTATGCTATGTGGCTTAACTGTGATGAAAACATTGCATATAATAGTGAAAATATTGATTGCTGTTCTATAAACGTGGTATATTAGTACATACAGAGGCAATGAACGTGTGTGCACATGAGGTAAGGAAACTAAATCCTCATGCTCCTAAATCTCTTGACTATGTCCACATCCTTTTTTTAGATTTTATTTATTTATTTATTTATTTATTTATTTATTTATTTATTTATTTTTGTTATTTTGTTATTTTGTTATTATGTTCAGTTAGCCAGCTAATAACATAATTAGTGTTTGATGTAGTGTTCAACAATTCATCAGTTGCATATAACACCCGGTGCTCATCACAACACATGCCCTCCTTAATACCCATCACCTGGTTACCCCATCCCACACCTCCTCCCTTCTGTAACCCTCAGTTTGGTTCTTATAGTCCAGAGTCTCTCATGGTTTGTCTCCCTCTCTGATTTCTTTGCATTCAGTTTTCCCTCCCTTCCCCTGTGGTCCTCCAAGCTATTCCTTATGTTCCACTTCTTCTGATCTCACCAACTAGTCTTTCACCTCTTCCTTGGTCTTCTCTAACAAATTACCAACTGCTTGTTCTATACGCATTCTTTCCATAGTTTGTTCTGCAGTCTACAGGTAGAGCACAATTTTCTACACACGAGTCTAGTCACACTGCATTGTACCCTTTAAAAGCTTCCTGATGCCCGTAGGACAAAAACCCTAGTCTTCGCTATGGCCCTCCACATTCTATGTAATCTAGAGCCTTCCTACTCTACTTCATTACTTTGTATCCCACTTCCCTTAACTCTCTTTTCTTCACCAGCCTTTCAAAGATGTCATAGAACCTTGCCTGCATAGAAGTGTATCACATGCTATTCCTTCTTTTCCGAAAGCTTCTCTCCCACTTATGTCCCCAATATTACCTACACAGAGTTGGCCCATTGTCCGACACATCTTCACTCCAGTGTCATTTGCTCAAGGATGTTTTCTGGTCTCCCATACTAGAAACTACCATTATCCTAAGTAATAACCCTTTACCAATTCTTTCCAAAACAACCTACTTAAATTTCAAAGGAACAATTTTCTATTTGCATTCATATTATGTTTCTTCAAGCTATCGTTATTGAATTACATAATGAAAGTCTCAAGTAAAACTTGTAAAAACAAGTTTTGGAACAAATTCTACTGATGAAATAAGGGCACAACTGAATGGCTGAGAACAAAAATTGAGTGTATTAGTGAGCAGCCTATTCCCCGTTAGCAGTTAGCATGGCTAACACCTCGACCACTGAATTTTATAGAGTAACAGAAAGCATCAGGAAATGAGGGGAGTCAGTTAAACAGGGGTCAGGTGAAAAAGCTTCTACTCCATTTGATTCATTCTTAAAAATTCTGTGAGGCAGGAACATGTGTACATTGGTTTATCAGTATAAAGCTATGGTCTAGCATAGTCAGTGCATGAAACGCAGTGGGTATTCGGCAAAGATTTTGCAAATAAATGAATGCAAAAATATATGAGCAAGTTTGTAAATAGTCTGTTGGCTATTGATCACATATCCTTCACATCTGCTTCACTGATATTGCCTGGAACATTTGTACTGACCTTCTTGTTCTTTGCCTTGCAAATAATTTCTATAGCACTCTGTAATTGTATTGGTAATTGTGTTGTTCAAAAAGCTCTAATCCACAAATTAAGTGTGCTTTAGAGCATGATTAAACTCCAAAAAGCAAAATTACTGAGGAAAATCCATTATTGTTTTCTAAACAGCTGAAATACTTTCCAAAATATTCATAACACAAATTGTTCTTCCAAAGGGCAAAAATGAAAATTGTTCATGGTTTACAGAAAGGCTAAGTTAAATAAAAAATTTTACTAAAGCTTAATGGGGCAAAAATAATATATTCTCCGTATAACTGGGCATTTTTTTTAAAGATTTTATTTACTTTGATAGAGAGAGAGCACAAGCAGGGGGAGTAGCAGAGGGAGAGGGAGAAGCAGGCCCCCTGCTGATAACTGGGCATTTGAAGAACTAGGAAGATCGGTAGGGGAAGAAAGGGATAAAGAAAGTGGGGGGTAATCAGAAGGGGGAATGAAGCATGAGAGACTATGGACTCTGAGAAACAAAATGAGGGCTTCAGAGGGGAGGGGGTGGGGGAATGGGATAGTCTGGTGATGGGTAGTAAGGAGGGCATGTATTGCATGGTGCACTGGGTGTTATACGCAACTAATGAATCATCAAACTTTACATCAAAAACCAGGGATGTACTGTATGGTGACAAACATAATATAATAAAAAAACATTTAAAAAAATAAATAAATTATTTAAACTGCAAAAAAAATATGCATGGAACTTTATTTAGTAAATTCATTTTGAATAATAATGAATTAAAACTGTAATTCAGAGAATTGTATTTGGGTTGATATCACAAGTAATGATTTTAATTATACTCAGTGAGAATAAAAGGAAAAAAAGCAGGTACACCTTATCAAACACAAACATAGTAGGCCATACCTGATCTTTTCACTTGCTCTCTGTTTTATGATTGTTTATATTTTCTTTATTACTTTTTTAAATTACAAAAGCATTACATGCTTTCAGTGACAAGCAAAAACATAAGGGGAACATATAAAAAAATGAAGAATCTGTACACACACCTGAATAACCATTACTTGATCCCTATACATACAAACATATATCATCTATAGCTATATGGATTTGTATATAATATATAACGTGTGTGTACATATATAATGCAGAATATGTAATATATAGAGATTACATTACTTTCACAAGAATTGGATCATACTATATCCGTTATTTGAACTTTGCCTTTAAATTTTTACGAAGATTATGCATCTTCCTTTAGTTCAGTATTTATACATGTATTTAATACTTCTACCTATTTCCGGTTTTAAAATTTGAATTCAATCAGCCAACATATAGTACATTATTAGTTTCAGATGTAGTGTTCAATAATTCATCTGTTATGTATAACACTCAGTGCTCATTGCATCAAGTGCCTTCCTTAATGCCCATCACCCAGTTACCCCATTCCCCACCCACCTCCCCTCCAGCAAACTTCAGTTTATTTCCTATAGTTAAGAGTCTCTCATGGTTTTTAAATTAGTATTATTTTATCCACTGACACTATGAAATCGTTAAGTGCCTAATGTTGAAAAATGTTAGCATAAAAATACTTTTCTTTATGTTCTCTATTAGAAATTCAAGATAATAATCCTTCACAAATATTTAATGTTAATGAATATGAGAGGCATTAACTTGCAACATTTAACCATATTTACTATTCCAAACATGAAAATGTCTATCAAATAATATTAGAACTCTTAATACCTCTAATTGTCACACCAGAAAACACTAAGAGGATCAATGTTTGGATATACTAGGGCTGATCTCTTACAAATTTCATTTCAAAATTCCCAGTCATATTATATTCATTTCCCCGGGTTGCACAGGTTTTAAAGAGTTCATTTTGTGCTAAGATACACTGAAAGAAGAAAATAAGAGAAAGGCAACAACTAAATTATTTCACAACACTAACCATAATAATGTCTATAAATTTATACCACCTACTCCACAAATATATCGCCCAATTATGCCATTTCTGCAGGGATCTCAGTTTAACAGAATTCGTGGAAGAATTACAATAATAAAGTTCAGAAAAATAGAAGTATTCTTTTTTCTTTTCTGTCATAGTTTTATAGCAGATAAGTTTCCAGCAAGTTTCATTTCCTTCTATGACAATTCATGGGGGAATAAAATATTTTTTTCCTCCCCATGCCAGTAGATACAGTATTTGAAATGCTTTTCATTCTGTTCTGAATTCCAAGTCTTTGAGTCTTAAAGCCAATGTAAAGAAAGACATTTTCTTTCCAGAACTTGCCTTTTAAAGTTCTCATAAATAGAGATGAAGCAACAATAATGCTTTCAGAGAGCACTCATATAGGATAGAAATCTATTTCATCTGTACTCTAGCTAAGGAGGATGAATGCTCTAACCTTGAGACGCCCTTTCATTTTGTCTCTATGTGGATGAACATCTCTTGGATAGAGCTACTAAAAAATAAATAGGCAAACAGCTCAAGGCATATTCATTCAGTGTGGATTCCCATGTAAGTGTCCATGTTGATTGTACCATACCTTGAAATGGGAAGCATCATTAAAAGAAATTTCAGATGCAAATCAACAGTATTTCACCTAGTAATATATTCATTTAAAATGTAAAAGTGAAATATAAGAGCTATTGTCAGCTGTAAGCAGCTTTATAAGGTCAATTTTATAAACAACTTTGTTCACAAAATTAAAGAACTCTCTCCATCCCACATTCACCTAGGAATGGAAACAGCTAATTTTAACTCTATGGTGCCATTGTCTGAAAAAAATATTTATATAATCTATGAAGAGTCATAATCTGTAAATTCCTTGCTCAACCTTAAATCTATGATGAGGAAAAGCAATTTTTTTCAGAAAGGACATTCTACTCCAATCTTACTTCCCCACAAGAATCATCTATTTTTATATCAGTCAGGAAAAAAAAAAAATGCTGCAGTGCCAGACTATTTCCCAAATCTAAGAGAATTAAAATATTATAGGATAATTTCTCATTCATATTACCTGTCTGTTGTGAATTAAGGTGGTTCTCTGTTCTGGATTGTTCTTACTCTAGATCCAGATTAAACGGCCCATTCTCTGGAAAATTGCTGGTCCCAGTGACATAGATAAAGACCTTTAGAGAATCTTGTGCCAGCCAGAAATATTCGTGCCTCATTTTCCCCTCACAACTGACTGGCTAAAACTAGTCACATGGCTCCATCCAGTTACAGGGTCGGGATGACCAGTCCTGAGAAGTTAATGAATGCCTAGAAGGAAAAGAAACAAAAATACTTTTGCTAAATAGCACTAATGAATACTACAGTCCAACATGCTGTCTACCAAATACTCACATCCTCTCCCTCCTTCAGAAAAGAAATATGTATCCTCTCCCGCCAGGGAATCAATTCCACAACCCATCCGGGCTTGGCATCAAAGTCAAACTCAGCATCTCTTTTATGTCAGTGGGTCTAGCTCCTCTTGATCTGTAGACCAATGGACTAAAAAGTTATCTACAAATGTCAACCCAATATTCAATGGTGAAACAAGGACAGAATAGCAACTATCGCACAATTGTCACAGAATTTTTAGTCAAAGCTTATGGCTTATTTGGCAATATAACTCTCTTTAAAACTTTGTAGACTTTTTCCCTATTTAAGTCAACTCCATATGTACCATCATTTTTTAGTCATCCTTTCTTAGATTTATTATCCTTTTTGTTACTGTAGCACCTCCAACCCTCTTTTTTTCTCCTGCCTTAATTACAAGATACTTGATCCTTTCAGATATTGGTTGGAGAGTCACATGCTTAATCTCTTTTCTCTCAGTCATTTTGTTCAAATGAATATGCCTCCTGGATACTGTAGCCTTATTTGGACTATAAGATTGCTATAAGATTTTTTAATCCACTCAGAGATTTTACAATGGAGGTGGCAGCCACATTTTAAATTTGAAACTTGCCACAGAATGAATTCTAATTGGCCTTTATTTGTCAAAAGTTGTCTCAGTTTTACTTTTCACCAGTTTGGATGAGAATTAGCTGCCTCTTACAAAACTCTGTGGCTAGAATACTTAACTATTCTCTTTAATTATCGCTTGCAAGTTGGTTATTTTCTCTCTCTCTCTCTCCCATTTCTCTCAGTATCTCTCTTTATCTAATTTCTCTCTCTTCTTTTTCTTCTCCTCCCTCTCTGTCAAATATAGTAATTCCACACACGCTTTCACTTTTCTGTTTTACAACTTTATTCCCTTAAGTTACAACTTCACTTAATACATTATCTGCCTATTAGGTGAATGTAGATTATGGTTTTACCACATATTTAATCACTAAATAATAGGAATCACCATCCTTCCAGTTTCACATACCAGTTCCCTTACTTTCCATTATATGTCTCCTAAGTAATGACAGATACTGTGGTTATTTGGTTATAACACCACACCAGTTATTGGTAACAACATCTGTACTGGTAATATAGGTTTTGTTGTGATAACACATGATCCCATAATCCTAGTGACTTTAGATGGTTAATTTTTTATTCATAATATATGCCCATCATATTATATGCCCATTCATAGTATCTGCCCATCAAGATTTAACTGGAAACTCTGTTCTAGGTGTCATTATTCAACAACCCAGACTGACAAAGGAACTACAATCTGACATATCTCTGAGTTCTGAAGGGTCTTGGACCAAGAGTTAAGTTCTCTGTCCCAGAAGTGATATATATTACTTTTTCTCAGGAGTCATTATAGAGAGCTATCTACATTACTACACCTGTGCTAAATATCTTCTCTAGATATATTCTGCACAATTCTAACATGTGGAAGGCTACCTTCTTGTCCTAGGACTTCCAATTGAGCTCAAACACTGGGAGGACCAGTAATTGGAAGGCAGGAGAATGAGTTGAATTATTTTTTTCTCCTATGTCCTTCCCTCTGCGGTCATTGTGGATAGACCGTGTTCTTCCACAGAATGCCCACTTTCCAGTCAGGCAGCCCTCTCTGTTCAGCTACCCTGTTTAGGTCCTGAAACCAGATAACTATTCCCTCCCTTATCCCTTCAGCCCTAGAGATAACAGATCTCTCCTGTTTCTGGCTCTACGGTTCTGCCTTATCATTTATTGGTTTCTGTAAACTCTGACACAACCTAACAGTAATATTTTTATTAAAATTTTCTCAATTATTCTGTCTGTGCCATTTTTTTCTCCCAGGATCCTGACTAACCTACCACTTACTTAAGAGGGAGTCAGAAAGTACAATCCAACCTACTGTCCAGAAAGTAGAGGGCTATTACAAGTATTTGACTAAGACCACTAGTAACCACTAGAATGTTCTCTTCACCAAAGCCCCAGCTATATATATTAGCTGGGTAATTCTATAATGTTAAGAATCTGCCCCTACCATAGTGAGATTTGTCAAACCATGCATAAAATTAAGATCAGGACAGACAGAACAATTTTCAAATTTAATTCTTAAACAGATAATAGAGCTTATATTTGTGTACATGTTTAAGTAAGTATCACTGTCAGTCACCTCTATATCTCAGTATTTGAAGTCTGTAAATATGAACCAAATCTCCAAAACTCTATCCCTAGCCTATCCCTAGCCTAGCCCCCTCTTCACAAATTCTGCTCTTAAGAAAAATCATTGCCTTCTTGACTCTGCAAGCACCGAAGTCTCAATGTATCTTTTGACTTGTCCTTCTGAATCCTATAAAATTCTCTCCTTATACAGCCAATTTAAATTTCCAAGTGAAAGAATTTAATAAATCCAATTAGTCACCATTTTTATTATTTGGAAAGAGATTTTCTTACAGTGTTTCCATTAGCAGCTTTCCAATATATAGCTTGGCTGTCCACAAGTCTCATGACCTACCCTAGTCCAATCAACTACAGCTAGGAGAGCCATATAAAATCAGGCATAGAATTCAGTGGTTAAAGAATCACCTAGGATGGATGAGATCTCCTTATAAGAAGTGTCTGTAGGTGGGACATCCATCCTGAGGCTTGTCTTTATGTTATAACAAAATCTCAGTTATAAATTGAAAGAAACATTACCAAGAGGCAGTTACAGCCAGCATATTATAGAGCATGAAATAAAAAATATGAGAACCAAGGAACTGAAACAGAGTTATTTTTTCCTTAAGAGAAAAATTTTTAGAAGACAAAGAAAAATGGAAGCTAGAGGGCTATATAACAGAGTTGGTATTACTTAAATTGTGGTTCCTAAAATTTGGCAAGTGAACCAGCAACATCAGCATCAACTTCTAGAGGAACTGTTAGAAATGCAAATTCTTGGGCTCTATCCTAGACTGATTGGATCAGAAACCCTAGAAATGGGACCCAGCCCCCTCTGCTTGAATTCACCTTCCAGCTAATTCTGAAACATGCTGTGGTTGAGACCTCCCGTCCTACTCCAGTGTTTCTCAAAATTAATGAACATGCAATCACCTGGGTATTCTGTTAAAATGCAGATTCTGAGTCAGTGTACCTGGGATAGGTCTTGAGATTCTGCCTATGTAACAAGCTCCCAGGTGATGCTGATGCTGCCAGTCCATGGGCCACATTTTGGTGTCAAGGCTAAATTACCAAGTCCTTCAGCATACAATCCATTTTGTCATTGTTAGTCCTTGTTCAGAATAAGCAATTCCCTAGTATTATTGGGAACACCTGTGCACAGATCCATTTGCTGCAAGAAAAAAAAAAAAAGAATTTGAAACACCTTCTAAGATTAAGGAGGGCATGTGTGGTGATGAGCAGTGGGGGTAATACGCAACTAAGGATTGTTGAACACTACATCAAAAACTAATGATGTACTATATGCTGGCTAATTGAACATAATGAAAAGAAAAGAAAAGAAAAGAAAAGAAAAGAAAAGAAAAGAAAAGAAAAGGGGAGGGGAGGAGAGGAGAAGAGAAGAGGAGAGAAAAGAGAAAAAATAAAAAAATAAAATAAAATAAAAGCATCTTTTGGATTCAAAACATGCTGCTCTGACTGAATGTGCCTAACCCAACAGCAACTTTTCTGGATTCTCCAGTACTTTTTCACTAAAAACTTACCTTGCTTTCCTTTAAGTAGTCACCTGTCCAATACAACCCCCTAACTTAGCATCCTAACTTTGAGGCTGATGATCACATTGTGTTATACTCCTCCCGCCAAACCAGCTGTCCAGTAACCCAGACTGCTAGAGCTTTACACCCACTGGTGCTCCCTGATGTACCCACCTGCCAGCAGGCAATTACAATCCCAGACATTTAACTTCCTTCCTTTCCTAACCTCTCAGTTTTAGTAGAAAATGCTTAGGCAAAATGGTGAGGTAGCTTAAACTCATCTAAAAATCACTGTTTTGGATAATCTTCCTCTCTACTTCTTCCCTCTTATTGACTGTGCTTTGTTCTCTCCATAGGTGGTCAGAATGCTCGGGAAAAAAATGCTCATCTACACCTGGTCTCATAATTACCCTTTCTTCCCCCAAACCTCTGTTAGAAACCCAGTTCCTTTCAAATCTTTCAGTTTTCTGCCTTAAAGTAGAGCTAGTATGCAATATATTCTCATTAAGGCGATAGTGATTTATAATAATTTTTTTACTACTCCACTTGGAGATATTTATATTTTAATGAACAACACCTGTAAAAGGCAATCCAGTAGTTCATAAACTTTGGTGATTGTAAGAATCACCTGGGAAGTTCGGTAAAAATGCAGACTCTCAGGTATTGCCTCAATCTGTTGAAATCTCTGACATGAGGCATAGTGTTTCCATGTGAGAATTCCTTCCTGATGTTTCTCAGGAAATGTGAATGTTTTTCCCAAATCAGAGAAAAAATCATTTTAAAAAATCAGGAGCATAGAAAAAGGCATTATCATTCTTTTGCAAGATTTAAAGCTTAACAATGCACATAAAGTCTATCCTGGTTTAAAGGAATCCACTGAATCAAGTCAAATGAGCAGAAAACACTGATGTTCAGAGCAGGAAAGTCAAGGTCAACAATTCTAGGAACCAGTCATGTAGGAAAGATGTCAGTGTTTGAAGCCAATGGCCAAGAAAGAATTCTTGAGACATCGTTGGTGCAAAAAGGTGGTTTTATTAAAGCGCGGGGACAGGACCGTGGGCAGAAAGAGCTGCACTGGGGTCATGAGGAGTGGCGCATTATACACTTTCAAGTTGGAAGATGGTTAGTGTAAGCCTCCCAGGTGTTTTGGAAACAAGGTTTCCTGGATCCTGAGGGGGCTAGCTATTGTTGGAAAAAGATCATTTATTACTGTTGAGTAAAAACTCAGTCATGAGACTCTTAAGATGTATATCGGTGGGTCATATGCATGCAGGATGATTGCCAACATGTATCTTGGGGGGTTAGAGATAAAGGAAGTTTCCAAAGGAATTTTTATATGTTAAAGTAGACTTGCAGGATCCTGGGGTTTGGGCTAAGATTGCCTTTTGCCCTTAAAATATTAACATCGAGGCAGCTGAGTTCCTAGAGGAATGTCACTCTGCCTGTTTCAAGGACTCATCAGTGGGCTGTAAGTAGTAAGGAAATTTAATAATTTTTCTTCTGCCTTTGTTTCCCACATCAACCATGACTAGAGAAGGTAGGAGGGAACCAGCTAGTAGTTAGGATCCCATCAGCCAGTATTGCTTACAGCTGTTGCCATATTTAGAGTCTGAATTCATGGTCCTGTCTGCTGCTAACATGAGTCATTCTTGCAATTAATATAAATATTAACAAGTGTTTATGTGAAATACACTTTGTACAAATTTTATGAAGGGTATCTCAAGAAGTAAGTTTTAGAAGCAAAATTAGTCCTTTCTGACACGTAATTCACTGTATTGCTATAAATCTTGCTTAGGAGATCCAGCTAGTTTGTCATTTGTATGCTACTCAATAATATATATTCCCTGGCATTTTCTGGTATTTGAATATATGTTATAGGTGAATATAGATTAATGGAAGTAATACAAATTTCAACCAGAAACGAACAAATACAATCAGAGCAAGCAAAGTATTTTCCTTGTATAAGAAGAAAATAGCTTACATAAAGCATATGTACCCTAAAGCCCAACTTGAAAAAGCCTTTGAATGACTTCTTAACAATTCAATGAAAATGAAAGAACATTTTCTACATTCAGAATATCTGTCAAAACAAAACAAAACAAAACAAAAGACTATCATGGCAAAGAATGCTTTGTATGTTTTAAAATTTCATTTTAAGGCCATTTAAAAATATTTAATATTTATGGTGTTATCTTTCCATTTTTAATGATTTTCATATATTCGTTTCATATGAATATTCCCATATTTTAATATTTCCTTGTTCCCAAAGTTTATACCAAGTACAGAATATTTTTGCATGTTATTGAAATGTATAATCTTATAACAATATATTAATTAATAAAGAAAAATAGCCATGCATTTATTGATCTTTTTTCACAGAAAACCAATGAAATTTTTAGGATAACCATATGACAGAAAAATGATTCATTATATTTTATTATTATCAGTCATGATTATTTAAATCACGTGAATAAAATGTTACCAAAAATACAGATAATTTATGATAAAGGGAAAGTAAATTCTCACTCCCAAATTCCAAATCCTAGCAATTGGCAAACACAAGTAGGGCACAGGAAATTTTATCTTTTACAAGCATCCTAGGTCACACTAATATGTATGTCCTATCCTAAGTGGGCAACACCACAGAATGCTGCCTGAACCTGCTGGAGACAAGGGGAGTCTCAGGGATTTAAGGGAAGCAGCTGAAAAGGCTTACAGGAGCACCGGGGAGCGGGACTTCCTCGTTCCTGCAGACATCCTTCAAGGAACACCATAGAGACTGTACCTAAATCTGACTGCTCACATAGGACTTGAAGGTATTATTACCTATTTCTATGGTTTATTGTGACAAACAGTGCATCAAATCACCTTAGAATCATGCCTGCCACATAATAATTCCCTTCCTCCTTTGCCAACCTTGTCTACCTTATCCTTCCATGAACCCTGACCTCTAAAGCTATTTGTTAGCCACAGATTGAGAACCTTAAGGTTACTCAATGAATTACTCTGTGCCTCCTAGGCATCAACAGGAGCCTGAGTGTTTGCAGGAGAAAAGTGGAAGGAGAAAAACAATGGTGTCCCCACTGGCAGCCATTGAAGTGTGTGCTGACTGAGACTAAATTGTCTGGGCTGCTTTGCAATGTTAGAACTCAGCTCACACCTTTGCAGTGAACATGGATACTACATTCCTTATAGCAGATGCCAGAACGTTTCCAGATTCCTGAAGGGATGGCTATACAAATTTGTGCTTTGAGAATT
The DNA here is from genome assembly GCF_017311325.1 of Ursus maritimus. Lineage (NCBI taxonomy): Eukaryota > Metazoa > Chordata > Mammalia > Carnivora > Ursidae > Ursus > Ursus maritimus. Next base: position 27,725,136 of record NW_024427107.1, on the reverse strand, counting down.
ATAGTCATAAACAGAAAAGCGTGCCCATAAACGGTAGTTTAGGACTCTTGTTTGCTTTATAGTCTACATTAATTGACTTAACCAAATGATTTATGTTTATGTAAAGTGTAATTTCAACAGGATGTTAAAAAGTTTCCAAGAGAATGTATTAAATAAACTAGCTTTGTTATGAAACACTGCATAGCACGGAACATTTTAATCTCAAAGTCTTATCTTTGTAAGTCAGTATATGAATTTTCCTCTACATAATTTCTAGGAAAGTAGGAGTAACTGCACTGTAATTGTAAGCTGTGACTTAAAAGTAACTGTAACTATAAGCTAAATTGTATTAATTACTATATATTCCCTAATTAGGAGTCAATTAAAGTAAATAGATGGTCTTATGAAAAGGATTAAATATATATTTCCACATCTAATCAGTTTGTTGGCCTGGCTCTTAGAGCCCTTCGTATCTCACAGACCTGAGTCACTAATGTTTTGAATCATGCTCCATCTTTACTTTCTAAATACATACATATTTTAAAATATTTGCAGCATTTTATTCTGTTGGGAGAGATAAATGTGTGCAAATGATAGCTATGTTGACTCAGCACTTCCAAAGTTAAAATTTGAGCTAGCTACATGTGGATTTATTTTCATGATTGTACATCATAGCTTCCTTCTTTTTATGGAAGACAGAATCTTTTTTAAGTTTATTTCTTTTAGTAACCTCTACACCCAATGTTGGGCTTGAACTCAAGACCTGAGTTGAGATCAAGAGTCAGGCACTTAACTGACTGAGCCACACAGGTACCCTATGGAAGACACAATTTTACTCTGCCTTCATACCAGTGTGCCTGAAACCTTGCTTGTGCCTTGTGTTCTGGAGATCCCTCAGTAAGTATGTGATGCATGAAAAAATTCATGAGAGTCAGATGACCATATTCTTTCCTTAGGGAAAGTGCTTAGAGTTTCCTCTGCAACCATTCCAGTGTCTCCTAGTACTGATCTGTGGGGAAGTTCTTTGTGTGGGATGTAAGTCACTCCCAAAATGATGGAACACTGTTTGTCCTTGCTTTGGCCGTTGAACTTTCCAGGTTAAATATGACACACCCTTCACTTTATCCTCGAAGTGTCTCAAGTGAGGCCCAGAATGGAGGGATTAGATGTTCAAGTACAAATGAGTCAACACAGGGCACAGCTGTCATCCAGGGCATTACTGAGTGCTGAGCTGGAATCCAATAGGAGCTGAATCAACATGGGGTGATATTCATGAATATTAAGAATTACGTTCATCAGAGAAGCAACTGGTCATTATACACAGGCTTTTTTTTTTTTAACAGTTGTTCTTTATTTTGACACTTAAAAAATTAAGGTATAATTTATCTACAGTAAAATTTACCATTTCATAATGTATAATTCTGCAGTTTTTGACAAACACACTATCATGTAACCACTGCCACAACTGAAACATGAAACAGTTCCTTCACCCTAAAGAACTCCCCTCTGACCCTCTGTAGTCAACCCCTCCACCAGGCCCTAGTCCCTTGCAAACAACTACCTGTTTTATCTCCTTATAGTTTTGCCTTTTCAAGACGATCATAAAAATGAAATCACAGAATGTAGCCTTTTGATTCTGGATTCTTTCACTTAGTAGACTGTATATAAGAATCATCCATGTTGTGTGTAGTTCATACATTACTGAGTAGTAATTTTATGTCTTTGTATGGATGTACCAGATTTGTTTATGCATTCCCCAGCTGAAGGACATTTGGGTGGTTCCCAATTTGGAGCAATTATAAATAAAGCCACTATAAATATTTGTGCACAGATTTTTGTGAGAACACAGAATTTCATTATGCTTGTATAAATACCTACGAATGAGATGGCTGGGTCTTATGGTAAGTATAACTGACATTATGAGTCTACCGGAGTGTTTTCCAAAATGGCTGTATCGTTTTACATCCCCAGCAGCAGCCTATGCGATTTCCAGTTGCTCTACATCCTAGCCTGCACTTGGGATGGTCAGTCTTTTACATTTTAAACCTTCTAGCAGGTATACAGTAGTATCTCATTGTGGTTTTGTTTATCACTTCCCTAATGGCTAATGATATGGAGCTTTATTCTTCTGTTTATTTGAGATTTGCATATCTTCTCTGAGGAAGTATCTATTTAAATCTTTTATCCAGGGGCACCTGGGTGGCTCAGTGGGTTAAGCCCCTGCCTTGGGCTCAGGTCATGATCCGAAGGTCCTGGTATTGAGTCCTACATTGGGCTTCCTGCTCAGTGGGGAGCCTGCTTCTCCCTTTCCTCCCTGTTCCTGCTCTATCTCTCTCTCTCTCTCCAATAAATAAATAACAATCTTTAAAAAATAAAATAAAAAAATAAATCTTTTATCCATTTTGTATTGGTTTTTTTTGTCTTATTGAGTTTTGAGATTTTTTTCAAACATATTCTACATACATACAAGTTCTTAGATATGTGATTTGCAAATATGTTCTCCCAGTTTATGGCTTATCTTTTCATTCTCTTAACAATGTCTTTTGAAAAGGAGAAGTTCTTAATTTTGATTAAATGCATTTATTATTTTTTCATTTATGGTTCGTACTTTTGGTGTCATAACTAAGAAATCCCTGTTATATCAGTTTTAGGTGTACAATATAGTGATTTAGCAATTTCATATACTACTCAGTGCTCATCAAAATCACTTACTTGGTGTCTCTGTGTCACATTTTGGTAATTCTTGAAGTATTTCAAACTTTTTCATTATTGTTATATTTGTTATGGTGAACTGTGATCAGTGATCTTTGACATTATTAGTGTAATTGTTTTGGGGCACTGCAAACCATGCCCATATAAGACAGTGAACTTGATAAATGTGTGTGTTCTCAGTGCTCCACCAACTAGCCATTCTCCCATCTCTTTTCCCTTTCCTGGGGCCTCCCTATTCCCTGGGACACACAATATTAAAATTAGGACAGTTAATAACCCTACAATGGCCTCTATATGTTCAAGTAAAAGGAAGAGTCTCAAGTCTCTCACTTTAAATCAAAAAGCTAGAAATGATTAAACTTAGTGAAGAGAAGAAGGTATGTTGAAAGCTGAGATAGGCTACAAGCTAGGCCTGTTGTGTCAAACAGTTAACCAAGTTGTGAATGCAAAGGAAATGTTCTTGGAAAAAATTAGAAGTGCTACTCCAGTGAACATAGAAATGATAAGAAAGCAAAACAGCCTTATTGCTGATATGGAGAAAGTTGGAGTGGTCTGGGTAGAAGATCAAATCAGCCTCTGCAATCCCTTAAACTAATGGGAATGCAGAGCAAGGCCCTAACTCTCTTTAATTCTTTGAAGGCTGAGAGAGGTGAGGAAGTTGCAGAAGATTTTAAGCCCACTGTTGAGATCTACTTCTCAGAAAAACAATTTCTTTCAAAATATGACTGATCATTGACAATGTGCCTGGTCACCCAAGAGCTCTAACAGAGATGGACAAGGAGATTAATGTTGCTTTCATGCCTGCTAACACAGCATCCATTCTGCAGCCCATGTGTCAAGGACTCATTTTGACTTTCAAGTCTTTTATTTAAAAAATACATTTCAAGAAGTATAGTTGCCATAGATAGTGATTCCTTTGATGGATCTGGGCAAAATAAATTGAAAACCTTCTGGATAAGTTTCACCATTCTAGGTGCCTTTATGAACATTCATGATTCATGGAAAGAGGTCCAAATATCAACATCAATCGGAGTGTGGAAGAAGCTGATTCCAACCCTCACAGACGACTTTGAGGGGTTTAAGACATCAGTAGAAGAAGTAACTGCAGATGTGGTGGAAAAAGCAAGAGAGCTAGAATTAGGTGTGACTGCACTGTTATTATCTCATGATAAAACTTGAACAGATGAGGACTTGCTTCTTGTGATGAGCAAAGAATGTGATTTCTTAATATGAAATCTACTCCTGGTAAAGATGTTGTGATGATTGTTGAAATGACAATAAAGGATTCAGAAAATTACATGAACTTACTTGATAAAGTGGCAGCAGAGTTTGAGAAGATTGACTTCAATTTTGAAGGAAGTTGTACTGTAGGTAAGATGCTATCATACGGCGTTACTACCGAAAAATCGTTTGTGAAAGAGTTAATTGATGCAGCAAACTTCGTTGTCTTATTTTAAGAAATTGCCACTGCTGCCCCAACCTTCAACAGCCACCACCCTATCCAGTAAGCTGTCATCAACATCAAGGCAAGACCCTCCACCAACAAAAAGATTACAACTCGCTGGAAGCTTGGATGATAGCATTTTTTAGGAATAAAGTATTTTTAATTAAATTATGTACATTGTTTTTTAAGACATAATGACATTGCACACTTAATAGATTACAGTATAGTCTAAGTGTAACTTTTACATGCACTGGGAAACCGAAAAATTTATTTGTCTCACTTTACTGCAGTGGTCTGGAACCAAACCCACAATATTTCTGAGGTACGTCTGTATATGTAATTGCTAGGTTAATAAGAATCCTTGGGAAGGTAATTTTCCTTACCAAAATCCTACCTATATCTTCAACCAATAAACTGTTCCACAATAAAATATTCATGAAGTTATGTCCTTAAGGTCTAATGTCTATAATGTGTAAATGAATACTCTGAAAAAGTCTTCATGTCAACAAAGACAGATTAAGCATTTACTATGTGCTGAATGCTGTGCTATGCCCTAAGGATACAAACAAACAAATAAATAGGGTGGGTCAGTGGAGCTGCTGCCACTATGGTAAGTAAATTAAGAAATTCCCTATTTGTATAACTTTTTAAACTCTCAAGTGAAAGCACCATCTCAGTTTTATTTTTAGATTGCTCTGTTATGGATTTGTCACAGATTAAATTGTCACCCATGGAAAAGATTCCATAAAAGAAGTAATTTCAAAGAAGCAAGGTATGCAAGTCAGAATTTAAAATTTTTGCTACACTCTGACTAACCAATCACACAACTCAACTAAAAATAAATCTTTGAGGAAACAAAAATACACTATTTGGTTTATTGCATTTATAGAGAAAAAAAAAAACATTGGCTGATTTTTTTTTCCTTTTTCAAAAAGTTGTTTAGTGTCATTTGGAAACAGCCACATCACTTGGAAAATAAGTCAGATACTGTTTGTCCTTGAATGACTATCCCTTAATGAATAACCTTAAGGTTGCAATGTTTTCCTCTCCTTTCGAATAGTAACACCTATTCTGTGGAAACAAAGAAATAATTCTAAATGACTCAAATGAAATACACCTTTGAAGTTGCTACTTAATTTATATACTTTCGCTTCCACAGCACACAGCTGAAGTAAACACTGCAGTTATGGCACACACTGAAAAAGAAAGTCATGCACAGCATTACCAACAATAGCCAAACTATGGAGAGAGCCCAAATGTCCATCCACTGAGGAATGGATGAAGAAGATGTGGTATATATACACAATGGAATGTGACTCAGCCATCAAAAATGAAATCTTGCCATTCACAATGACATGGCTGGAGCTAGAGTGTATTACGCTAAGCAAAATCAGTCAATAAGAGAAAGATAATTATCATATGATTTAACTCATATGTGGAACTTAAGAAATGAAACAGATGAACATTTGGGAGGTAGGGGAGAGAGAGGGAAGCAAACCAGAAGAGACTCTTAAAGACAGAGAACAAACCAAGGGCTGATGGAGGGAGGGGGATGGGAGATGGGCTGGATGGGTGATGGGTATTAAAGGGGGCACTTGTCGTGTTAAGCACTGGGTGTTGTGTGTAGGTGATGAATCACTGAATTCTACTCCAGAAACCAATATTGCGCTGGATGTTAACTAACTAGAATTTAAACAAAATTTTGAAGAAAAAAGAAAATCATGCACACGTATGAAAAGATTATTGTGCTAAAATGGAGAAAATGTGAGTCAGTGATTTGGTCGGGCTCCTACTGGTTAAAAAACAAAACAAAACATTCTCCATTTGCCCCTCCTCTTTTTTCTCTCCTTTTCACCTTCCTTTCCATTTGTCAGAAACTCATATGAGAAAAGGAGTTATCAGGATTAGCTCTAGAGATGCAGCTTTCTTTTTTTTTTTTAATCACTTACCTTTTTTATTATTATTATGTTATGTTAGTCACCATACAGTACTTCATTAGTTTTTGATGTAGTGTTCCATGGAGACCCAGCTTTCTTTGATTTGCACTCATCATACTCAATAGCTTTGGGTAAGCAAACATTTTTTTATGCCTCAGTTTAATATTCTGAAATAGAACTAGTTGGAATATTTCAATATGGTTTACCCATTTGGGTAAATGTGATTCATCTCTGACCCTCATATTTTATCACTTTGCAACATAATTCTCACTTTTGGAAATGTCTTTTTGGTCCAGCATGATTGTAAAATGATGTTAATTTAAGGTAGATTTAGTTTCAAGGAATGTGTTATTTGTTGCATGGGGCTATTTGTTGACACTTCACGGTTTATTCCCTTATAAACTGACACACTTTAACCTTGATTTCTTTTCTTGACTTTTTTTTTGGGGGGGGGAGGGTAGGAGGAGCAGAGGGAAAAAGAAAGAATCTTAAGTAGGCTCCACACCCAGCACAGAGCCCGATTCGGGCGGGGCTTGACCTCATGGTCCTGGGATCACGACTTCTGCCAAAATCAAGAGTCGGATGTTTAACCAATTGAGCCGCCCAGGCATCCCTCTTTTCTTATTTATTTGGCCAAAATTGTACCTCAAAAATTTAACTTATACATGGTATGTAGTAAATTGTCATTTGTAGATAACCCCATAACTAATATATATTTATACCCTTACAAGTGTCATGAACTATGCATTCAAAGAATTAGAAAATAAATGCTAAGACTTATAAGATGTAATATCTGACGTTAAGGAGCTTTCATTACAGTGGAGAGGATGGAATCATGAAAGTTGACTAAGAATGCCAGGCAGAGTTATAGACTAAAATTCTAACCCAGATCAGGGAAAGGCAAAATCCCTTATTGCTCTGGTCACACAACCTCGTTTCTCTAGGATAACCTCAGTTTATATCTATATCTTGATTTAGGCATTTCCTTCATGCAAAGGTGTCCAAGTTTTGATATAAAAGACACCTGGGGGAAACTCCATATTAGTGTGAAATATGAATTGTGTGTTATTTTTGTTAGAAAAGAGGAGAGGGGAGGCGCCTGGGTGGCTCAGTCGTTAAGCGTCTGCCTTTGGCTCAGGGCGTGATCCCAGCGTTCTGGGATCGAGTCCCACATCGGGCTCTTCTGCTGGGAGCCTGCTTCTTCTTCTCCCACTCCCCCCTGCTTGTGTTCCCTCTCTCGCTGGCTGTCTCTCTCTCTGTCAAATAAATAAATAAAAAATCTTAAAAAAAAAAAAAAAAGAAAAGAGGAGAGGGAAATAACATTATGGGGCATATGAAAGAATGATAGAAATGTTGATTCATCCCACAAATATTCAATTAATTTCCTTCTCTCCATTCAATTGGGATAGTTGGCGTTTGGCATCAACACTGTCACGTGAACTGGTCTGTCACTGGTAATTGTGATGAGAGTTTGTTTACAAAATTTCTGAAAGATGAGACTAAAATGTCATAAAACCCCATAATCTGGTTCTAGTTTAAGCTGGCAATTTAGGAAGATCCTAAACTCGCCTCCTCCCAGGGGCACACTGACTCCATATTTGCACGTGGAACAACTCCCTCTTAAAAACAGCTGAAGGCTGGGGGCGCCTGGGTGGCTCAGTAGGTTAAGCATCTGAGCTCTGCTGGGGTCATGATCCCGGGTTCCTGGGATTGAGACCCCTAGGCCCCCTGCTCAGCGGGGAGTCTGCTTCTCCCTCTCCCTCAGCCACTCCCCCTGCTTATGCTCTCACACTCTCTCCTAAATAAATAAACAAACAAACAAATAAAATCTTAAAAACAAACATCAACAAAAACCACCAGATCGCTGGCTGAGTGACAACTGCACACAGAGCGAACTAGAAGAAAACAAGGCTGAAGCAGTTAGGAGAGGCTGGGACACAATTTAACTATAAGGCCCCCCCACTCCCCCAACAGGGCAACCCACGACCAGGAGGGACCTCAAAACCCTGAGCTTCTCCCTGAGGAGCCAAGGGTTCAAACCCCACATCAGGAACTCCACCTTTTAAGACATGCATGGGAGAAACCCCCAAAACATCTAATTTTGAAAACCAGTGCGACTCGTATCCCGAGACCTCAAGATTCACGATCCAAGAAACGGCTCTTAAAACGGCTTGCACACTTGAACTCACCCTACCTCGAGCCCAGCTCAGAGGCAGCGAAAGGCGCCCGGACTTAAAGTGAAGGAGGCTCACCTGCTTCTATTAAAGCATAGGCCTGAGGGACAGACATCTAATGTAACTCACACATCTCGAAGCCTGCTGGAACCCTCTGTGAGAGGGACGCCCGAGCGCCATCTTCCGAGCGCCATCCTCACGTGCTCCCTTTGCGTCGCGCCAGAGCACCAGTGTCTGGCTGGAGGGGAGCGTCTCCGCGCATGTGCTGCACGATCTCTGTGCTGCCGCCTAGGGGACGGCTCTGGATCGCCGGGCTCTGGAGGCCAGGGGAGCTGGCGCCCAGGGAGCTATAGTAATCAGTGTCACCAGAAGGGAGCTCATACCCTTGTCTGGCACCCCAGTTTTTGCAGTTGCTGTCAGAGGACACCTTCTTCTTTTTTTTTTTTTAAAGATTTTATTTATTTATTCATTCGACAGAGATAGAGACAGCCAGCGAGAGAAGGAACACAAGCAGGGGGAGTGGGAGAGGAAGAAGCAGGCTCATAGCGGAGGAGCCTGATGTGGGGCTCGATCCCATAACGCCGGGATCACTCACGCCCTGAGCCGAAGGCAGACGCTTAACGACTGAGCCACCCAGGCGCCCCCAGAGGACACTTCTACACATGGCCTGGCTCTGGCTGGTGTGGCTTGCGATCGTGGTGTCTGCAGAGCTGCAACCAATGGCTACCACCTTCAGAGCCTAGCAAGAAGCAACAGGCTCAGAAGTTTAGTTTTTCTGGGAAGAAGGCGTGTTACCCTACCATCAAGACTGTGCGCTCAGTGGTAGGCTTCTTATTAAACGTGCATGGGGTCTGACTGCAGTCCTTTCTGGAGACCTCAGAGGGCTGGTGATGTCTTTGAGCTCACCTTCCGCCACACTGCAGGCTGCTAATGTCTCCGGGAGAGGACTTTTACACATATCTGTCCCCTGATATTTATGTCTAGTACCCCAGTTTTTGCAGCTGCTGCCCAGGGCATGCTCCTTGATTGCCTGACACTAGTGACCGGTGAGACTTGCATTCCTGGGTCCCACAGGACCTTGGGAATCAGAGAGACGATTCTTGTCAGGCTACCACCACACAGAGACGCTCCTGAGTCTTTGTGGGAGGGAAGCCTCTTTGCTTGTCCTGGAGTTGGCTTGAGGGGCAGACTTCAGGTTTGGCACACATTTAGTGGTCTATAAAGCTGCCATACAGATAGCCAATAGGTGCATGATAAGATGTTCTTCATCATTAAATCATTAGGGAAATGCAAATCAAAACCAGAATGAGATATCACCTTATACCTGTTAGAAAGGCTACTCTCAAAAGGACAGAAAATAACAAGTGTTGGTGAAGGTGTGGGGAAAAGGGAACCCCTGTGCCCTGTTTGGGAATGTAACATGATGCGGTTGCTATGGAAAACGGTATGGAGGTGAGGTTCCTCTTAACATTAAAAATAGAACTCCCATATGATCCAGCAATTCCACTTCTGGGTATGTATCTGAAGGAAAAATAAAAACACTAACTTGAAAAGATACATGCACCCCTGTGTTTATTGTAACATTATTTATAATAGCCAAAGTATGGAAACAACCTAAGTATCCATCAGTGGACAAATGGATAAATAAGTAGTGATGATATATTTTATATTATTTGACCATAAAAAGAATGAAATCTTGCCATTTGCAACGACATGGATGGACTTCTAGGGCATTATGCTAAGTGAAATAAATCAAAAGAAATACAATTATATGAGCTAACTTATATGTGGAATCTAAAACATGTATGTAAAAAACCCCACAAAACCTCATGGATACAAAGAACAGAATGGTAGTTGCCGGAGGAAGGGATTGGGTGGGGGGGCGCGGAGAAATGGGCAAATTGTTTTTGTTTTTGTTTTAAGTAAATAAAGTGAATAAAAAACGAACCAGTTATTAGTCTTACTGGCGTCTCATTTTTAAAGGTAGATTGACACACGATTGGAGAGACAATTTGGAACAAAAAGCCCCACATTCAAATCCCATTTCTGCCCTTTATTGGCTCTGTGAACATGAGAAAATTTAGCATGCCTTTATTTTTAAACTGAGACAGTGCTTGTAAGATTTCAGAATAAGGAGTACACTTGCTGCGAAGAGCATCGGGTGTTGTATGAAGGTGTTGAATCACTAGATTAAACACTTGAAACCAATATTGCACTGTGTGTTAACTAACTGGAATTTAAATAAAAACTTAAAAAAATGAGATAAAATGCAAATGAGAGTATATGAAAGCACATACAGATCGCCTGACTAATTGTAAGTGATCAGTAAAAATTTGTTGATTCTAAAAATGCACAGCTTGCTCAGACTCTTGAAATATAAACAGTTCTATGAACCTGTCAGTAAAATCTTTGCAGAAAAAGCAGCCCGACACTTGACAGCCACTCTGCCAGAGCCAGGTAAATGCAGGGTAAATAACCTTCATTCCCAGGATCAAAAGAGGAACCTTGCAAGTATCAGAAGAGGAACCAAGAAAGAAGGCCTTGTTTGACTTGCATATGCCTCTAGTTCAGTGTCAGTACCCCCTTAGAAAGCGTTAAAGTCATTATCACTGAAAAAGTACAAATAAAATGAAGACAAAATGGGAATAGTTCCAAAACTGCTCCAAGATAAATGACAGCATTAAAATATTCTGACTTTTTCGGGAGGCTTTGAACTGCCTTGATGACGCACTCTTCTGTCTCTAAAGTCCCCTCCTGGCATCAGCTCCATGGTAGCATGAAAGGATAAAGTTAATCCTCAGAAGTCACCAAGAGTTTAGTCATCAGATTGCCTCCACATCTGCCTTTTAGTTAATGGACTTGCGATGAATAAATAATGAATAAATAATCTGGTTCCAAAATCTCTGCATGTTTATTCCTTCAAAGACTCACCCTATTGATTCTTTTTATATTCTGATTCACAACTTCCCTTGTGGATTTTGGGGAAATTCAGTTATATTTCAAAATAGAACTGAGGTTATATTCAGTTAAAGACATAGCTACGACTTACTATCTGGTTTGAGATCTGCAAGCAAACTTAAAAATAAATAACTATGCTTCTCCCTTACATGGTCACTGAGATTACGCACATCTCCCAGTTCCAGAAAGGGTATTGGCAGAAAGGCTTCCAAGTAAACCTCTGGACCACCCAGAATTTTGCACCTCATGATGATAGGACTTTAGAGTAATTCTTCCAAGTAACAAATTAAGAAGTGGAAGACATGGACTTGGGCTTCAGCTCTGTCTTTAAACTGTTCTATAACTTTGCGCCATTTATTTAACTTTTCTGGTGCTTGGCTCACTCTTCCATACAATCAAAGAGTGGAGTCATACTTTCTCTAAGGCTCCTTATAGATCCCAGGAGTCCATAATTCTTCCATTCTAATATATCAAGCAATCCACACATGTTTAAGAAATGTCGACTAAAGTCAAGGGACATCTTTAACCCTTTCTCATATACTCATTTTACATTATATTCTGTTTCAATATATGATAGTCATTTGGAATGTGGAGCAATTTTGATGAGAAAAACCAATCAATGAGTATTCCACACCTGCTCTGTGTTAGCATGTATATTTATAATTACTCCTTACCAAATTTATCTCAAAATATTAAGTCTTTTTTTAAATCAACCCTATAATACTAAGAAGTTCTTGGTGACTAGTTGAAGCTTAAGTCCTAGTAACAAAATATCCTTTTTGAAGCCCTTCTTTCCATTTATTTCTATGAAAATATCAGATATTTTCCTTTTTATAAATAATTAGTTTTTCAGAGACCTCCTGTTTCATTAAAAATAACTAAAAATGAAAGCTAAGATTTTAAAAAATGTAATTTCATACATGGGCTGCCTAGAAAGTAGGAATCATGGGGAAATAGTCTTTAGCCCTGTGGCCTGCAAGGTACCCCTATAAATTCGCTCTTAACCTTTTCACAGAGTATAGAAATAATCAGATGGAAAACAAAGCCTCAGGCCAGCCCAAGCTGAGAAGTCTAAACCAGAGATCTCACTAAAAAGCTAGAACTGTCAGTTTCAGGGTCAGCTAGAAATAAACACATCCCCCACCAACCTCAATCCTCAGTAAGGAAACTCGCATATCTGCAACTCTGGTGATGGATGAAGGGGCCTGGGGGGTTGGGAGAGAATTCCTTTTGATATGTTGAAATCGTAGGTGCTTTCCCAAGGTTTCCTGCATAGGTTCATACTATCTGAGTTTTCACAAAGAAAAAGAAAAAGAAAAAGAAAAAGAAAAAGAAAAAGAAAAAGAAAAAGAAAAAGAAAAAAGCAGGGAATTGGTCTTAAGTGGTCTGGCTTCCAGGCATATTGCAGAAACAAATACAAACCTTTCCGGCTTCACAGCTAGTTCAAATTGATTCGGCACAAGTTAGCAAAATTTTCTTCTTCAGAAACTTTATCACTGTATGGTGACTAACATAACACAAGAAGAAAAATGAATTAAAAAAAAGAAACTTTATCACAGCCTTCAGAGAATCCTGTTTTATAGTAGCTTTATAAGAATGCTGTGATCGCGATGTGAGAAACACCTCTTGGTTTTATGCAGAAGCATAACCTGACCAACCAGGAGCATCAGACTTCCAAGAGGGCTCTTAAAGAATTCCAAAGACACAAAACAGATAGAAAGATACCCACACACAAAATACACCAAATCTCAAAACCATTGTGAATGAGATGTCAAAGAAACATGGGCAACAAAATCAGAAGGCAAGAACTTAAAGATTCGTTGCTTGACCAAACTTTAGTCAGGCTCTTTGAACCTCTCTTAGGTTCATCTGTGTCCTTTCTTATAAAATCCAGTTTTAGCAAGAACTCTGCAAGTGATTTTAGCCAAAATCCCCTTCAATATCTGATCAGATTCCTCATCCTTTATCTGAAGTCTGATCACCTGGCCTTTCTTCAGCAAGAATCCCCTTACCTCTGATATTTCATCTTAATTTTCCATCTACTGCCCCCCACCCTGCTCCTTGGCTATAAATTCTGTTACCCAGGGTAAATCCATATGTAGATGAGTGTATAATAGAACTGATACAGAAATTCAGTGAAGGAATAACAAATATCTCAGGTAATGCTACTAGAACAACTGCTTATTCATTTAGGAAAAAAATGGAGTATTCAGAAAAAAGCATATCCATATGTATTCAACTCATATGTGGAGGACAGTTATAACAATTTTTGAAGAAAATTTAAGAGACCATCTTTATGGTAAGACCCAAGAAGGACCAAGATTGACAAATACAACTACAATAAAACTAAAAAGAGTTTTTACTGAGACATTCTCAAAATTGAAAATCAAGAAATAAATTAGAATAGATTCACCACTGACCAGAGATTAGAACACAGAAAATACTAAGAACTCAAATTACTTTTTAAAAAAAGACAAACACCCCAGTGTAAAAAAAAAAAAAAAAAAAAAAAAAAAAAAAAAAGTGGGCAAAAAAATTTA
>NW_024427107.1:27486856-27711382 GCF_017311325.1 Ursus maritimus | reverse complement strand
AAAAAAAAAAAAAAAAAAAAAAAAAAAAAAAAAAAGTGGGCAAAAAAATTGAGTAGGAATCTGCAAAAGGTAGAAGCAGGAATGACCAATAAACATTTGATAATGTATTTAATCTCATTAGAATCATGGAAATGCAAATTAAAGCTTCAATATAATAAATTGTCATTCCCACCTACTGTGGAACAGTAAGAACTCTCATACAGATTTGCTAGGTATGTTAATGACTAAATTTCTTTGCAAAACAAAAGCATAATATTTACTAAGGTTACTTGCACATGTCCCAAGGATCCAGCATTTCCACTCCTACATAAATACACCCTCGAGAAACCTTGAACATGTGGGGTCCCTGGGTGGCTCAATGCTTAAGCATCTGCCTTTGGCTCAGATCATGATCCCAGGGTCCTAAGATTGAGTCCCGCATGCGGCTCCCCGCTTAGTGGAGAGCCTGCTTCTCCCTCTGCCTGCCACTCCCCCTGCTTGTCCCTATCTTTGTCAAACGAATAAACAAAATCTTAAAGAAAAAAAAAGAAATCTTGTGCATGCACGCCATGGACAAGAAGGACTAGAGGAGCACCAGTTGTAACAGCAAGAAACTGGAAATAAAGCAAATGTCTAATGGAAAAAATAAATAAATCACAGTTAATTCTTTCAGAGTAGTGTGTTAGAAGGGAAAATGAATGAAACAGGACTTTCTACAAAAAGATGCTAGGAAATGAGGAGTATATTTTGAATTATAAAAGTGAGCAATAGAAGAACATACGTGGTAAGATTCCTAATATACAAACCTTAAAAATATGCACATACTTGGTAAGATTATAAAGCAAATCAAGAGAATGATAAGGCCCAAATTTGGTATATTCATTATTTCCGAAAAAGGAGAGAGAATAGAGTAAGTGTAGGACAGAGAAGGAGCTTCAAAGATAATGGTAATTTTCTACTTCCTATGCCGGTGGTGGTTTCACAGGTGTTTGTTATGTTGGGTTTTTTTCTGTCAATACATAGAATATAAACTCTTTTTTCAATATACTCAAAATTAAGTAAAAACCAGACAAAGAAAGAAAAAGATATTAACATCTGTATCTCTTTTGTTCACAACTCACTCTTCAACAAGCATTTTGTGAGAATGTCTATGAAAGACAAAAAATAAATTGGATTCCCAAAACCAAGCATTCCACTTATTACTTTATGTGTGTTTTATAGGTTTCACATATTGGGTTAGAAGCAAAATAATAAAAAAAAAATTTGAGTTTCTCTCCTACTCTGTTGTGAGTAAACAGTGATTGATAAGGTGCTGTTCTTTTCTATGACTAGAGGAAACAGAGCAGAATTACATTATACTTTAAACTTCACAAGGTGCCGATAGGTTTTATTTTAACTAGAGGATTTGTAGAAAAATAAAGGAATCCAAAAGTTATGAACTGTGGAATGTCATAAATATCTTGGATTCTTTGAAGTTTGCAGACAGCCTATTGTACTTTGACAATTAATTTTTTCTTTTCGCTTCTTTTTATAAAATATATCCATTTCTCTACCCTACAAGAAAAACAAGAGCTAATTACATAGTGTATACTAAGAAAAGGAAAAAAGAGTTTTCACCCAGCTGTGTGACCATAGGCAAAATCATTATTCACTGTAGGTTTCAATGTCCTTATTTGTAAAATCAGAATGGTGGACATCAGCTCTAAAACTCTTTGTCTGTGAGGATAATGCGTGGAGATGGAGAATCGTGTGCAGCTACTCTGTTCTCTACGATTACAAATGTGCAAGCTGTAGTCTAGGATGGGCGGTGTAAAGCAGCAAATTCGTGTTACAGTGTTTGCTGCATTGCAGCAGTTTGGAGTGAACAATAGGATACCTTTTTACAGATATCCCTGGGAACATGAAGAAGCCCTGGGTTTCTTGTTCCCATGGAAATATAACCTCAATTAAAATTCTATTCTCATCTCTATGAAACTGTGCACAAGAGTCCAAAAATCAAGAATGATACTGAGAAGCCTGCTGAGCTTTGTAAGAGCCCATGCTCTTTTTCAGCACTGATTTAATTTGGCTCTTGTTGATCAGAGATGCTCACCCTAACTCCTTCTGGAGTATTTCCAAGTTATGTATTTGGAAACCCCACCCGGGGCCACTGAATCAGAATTTCCCAGGGTGTGGCCCCAGCACATGGATTGTTTTCGATGGTCCATGGGTGGAAACACTGATTTTAATGAATTTCAGCTTCCAGACATGATCTGCACTGGATGAAAAGGAGAGAGTAAGATCAAGTCGTTTTGTTGGTAAAGAAAAAGGCTAATGTCGTCAAAGAGTAGCCCACAACGCACTGTTGTTATTTGTTGGAAATGTTTTATACCAACTTTAAAATAACCGTATCTATGATATAAAGTGGGACTTTAGGTTGGTGCAAAGAATGACTTGCCCAACTATGCAGAAGATATAATAAATACCAGGCCTCAAAGCAGCCTATGTATTATGTATTAAAATAATGTTTTAAGGAAGAAGATAATTAGCAAAATACAAGCTCAAAGTAGGGTGCTTTCTATTACCTATAGAATAATAAGAACTAAGATCTGTTGAATACCTATCCAGGTCCAGGCACTGTGCTAGGAACTTTTAATATATTCTTTCCAATCATCATAACAAGTTAATTCCCCGTTTAAAAAATGAAGAAATAGAAGCCAACAGAAAATAAGATACTTGCCTAAGATCTTGAAACTAGCAAAATCAGTATGCTTAAAACTAGTTCTTATAATTGCAAATTTTGTTGGATATAATACCATGCTGTCATTCACTATTACTTGGAATTATTTGGACAGAAGGAAAAAAAGAAATTTTCATGGTGCTACATTCTCTCCTGCAGATATAGATACTGTCGGTATTATAGAAAGTGTACAGAAGGAATGCTTTTGTTCTGTAGCCATTCCAAGAATGAGAAGAAAGTTCTGGTAAACAAAGTGCACAGAGAGCCTCCCTACTTCTCCTGTGCTGCAGGTGGAGCTAAGACTCTAAGCCAGTCTGGTTTTCCTAAAAGTGCTATTTAGATGTGGGGATGGGTGGGACTTGGCCACAAACATGGGCACGTAATAGTGAAAGTAACCATGGAACTGTGAGTAAAAGGCAGAGATGGCAGGATCAGGATCAGAAGAGTGAACAGTCGAAATCTTTTACTGAAAAGGATCCATCCAGGAGAGTCATAGCTGGAGATGTGTTAGCGTACTGGAGCCCATTTGGACAGAAGGGAAGAGTAAATTCTCATTCTTCTCTATGTAGAAGAAAACATAATTTATGTGTGATAAGAATATTAAATACATAACATAACTACATAAAACCCACTTATCTGCATGTATTCAAGCCCCTGAATCAAAACAGAATTACAGTCATCACCAGCATCTCTTGGTTTATCAGTTAGTTGTTTCTATGCCAATGTGTCTTTCTTCCAAAGAGTTAAAAATATTTTGTGTTGATTTATGCCTATTCTCAGTCTGACTGACTCACTACTATTATTCATGAATCATTTTGAGGTTCCTAATATATATGGGTGGATCAGTAGTAGATCATGGGCTTCTAGAAATGAAGGAGATGGGCACTAACGACCTCAATTTCCAGACCAGAAAACTCAACTGCGAGAGAACGAGTGACTTCCTGATGGTCCCAGTAGCTTTCGTGGCAGAACTGTGTTTAAGACTGATGACTCTTATACGCAACTAATGAATCATGGAACTTTACATCAAAAACCAGGTATGTACTATATGGTGACTAACATAACATAATAAAAAAAATTATTAAATAAAAAAAAGACTGATGACTCTTACTCCAGGGGTCTATTTTTTTTCTGAGGTTTTCAATACTTGTTCCATAGAGCTTAGAGATAAACTATGAGGGACAAAACCCTTCACAAACTTGGTCTGGCTGCTGCCTCCGCTGAGGGTTGAATTTAACAGCAGCCAACAATCGCAGGTTCCCAAGGTGGCATCTGCCTTCCATGCACATGTCAGCTGGTGGTGTAAAGCAGATTAAATCAAGCTTCTTAGATGAGGACGGGGTAGCAATTTGTCCTTTCCAGCCTAAACACTTTAACCAATCTGATTTTGACTAGCATTCTCTATTTGTAATTCATGGAATAGCACCACCCTGTCCAAACTTACCATATGCTTATGCAACTTAATGTAATAACACTGAAAGAAGTAAAGCAATGGAAAGATGCCAGTGGGATTTCCTGATTTTCTCTTACACCCCCACTATCTGAAAGCACTATGTTTAGATAACAGGGGAAATAATGATTGAAAATCCAACTGCAGCTCACTGGAAGTCAACCTTCTACAGGATATATTCTCTTCTAGTAGCCAGGATCTATCGTATGTTCATAATTACACTTGATGGTGCTCAATAGTTTCCTATCTCTAAGATTCTAAGTTCTACTGTTAGAGAAATTTTGTTTTGTCTTGTTCTCTATTGTGGTAAAATATACATAGCATAAAATTTAGCATTTTAATAATTTTTAAGTGTATAGTTCTGTGGCATTAATATATTCAGATTGTGTAATTATCACCACCATCCATCTCTAAAACTTTCTCATCTTCCCATGCCCATTGAACACTAACTCCATTTTCCCCTCCCCTCAGCCCCTGAAAATCACTATTCCATTTTCTGTCTCCATTAATCTATTGTAGCTACCTCATATAGGTAGAATTATACAGAGGTTGCCCATGTCTTCAAGGTTCATCCATGTTGGCAGCATGGGTAACAATTCCTTCCTTTTTAGGACTGAATGATTTTTCATGGTATGTATATGCTACATTTTCCTTATGCACTCATTTGTGGATGGACATGTGGGTTGCTTCTATCTGCTGGCTGCTGTGGGTAATACCACTATGCACATGAGTGTACAAATCTCTCTTTGAGTATCCGCTGTCAATTCTTTTGGGTGTATACCCAGGACTAAAATTGTTCGATGATTTGACAATTCTATTTGTATTTTTTAAAGTTTTAATTTAAATTCAAGTTAGTTAACATACAGTGTAATACCAGTTTCAGGTGTACAATATAGTGATTCACCACTTCCATACAACACCCAGTGCTGATCACAAGTGCCTTCCTTAATCCTCATCACCTATTTCACCCATTCCCCACCCACTTCCATTCTGGTAACCATCAGTTTGTTCTGTATAGTTAAGAGTCTGTTTCTAGGGGGCGCCTGGGTGGCACAGCGGTTAAGCGTCTGCCTTCGGCTCAGGGCGTGATCCCGGCAATCTGGGATCGAGCCCCACATCAGGCTCTTCCGCTATGAGCCTGCTTCTTCCTCTCCCACTCCCCCTGCTTGTGTTCCCTCTCTCGCTGGCTGTCTCTATCTCTGTCAAATAAATAAATTTAAAAAAAAAAAAAAAAGAGTCTGTTTCTAGGTTTGCCTTTCCCTCTCTCTTTTTTTACCTTTGCTCTTTTGTTTTGTTTCTTAAATTCCACATATAAGTGAAATCATGTGGTATTTGTCTTTCTCTAACTGACTTATTTCACTTAGCATAATACTTTCTAGCTCCATCCATGTCATTGCAAATGGCAAGATTTCATTCTTTTTTATGGCCAATATTCCACTGTATACATATATCACATCTTCTTTATCTATTCATCAGTCAATGGACACTTGGGCTGTTTCCATAATTTGGCTGTTGTAGATAATGTTGCTATAAACATTGGGGTGAATGTATCCCTTTGAATTAGTATTTTTGTATTCTTTGGGTAAACACCTAGTAGTATGATTGGTAGATCATCAGGTAGCTCTATTTTTTAATTTTTGAGGAACCTCCATAATGTTTTCCAGATTGGCTGCCACCTTGGAAATCTACATTCCCACCAAAAGTGCGGGAGGGTTGCCCTTTCTCCTGCATCCTTGCCAACATCTGTTGTTTCTTTATCAGTTGATTTTAGCCATTCTGAAAGGTGTGAGGTGATATCTCATTGTAACAGTGTCACACTGTTTTCCATACAAACTACACCAGTTTATGCTCCCATGAGGAGTGCATAAGAGTCCAATTTCTCCTCACCTACATCTTCACCTACACTTGCTGTTTAATGGGCTTTCTTTTTTTTTTGTTTGATGACAGCTATCCTATTGGTGTGAAGTGGTACCTCTTTGTGGTTTGATTTACATTTCCCTAATGATTTACATTTCCCTAAATTTTGGCATTTGTAAATCTTTTTTGGAAAAATGACTATTCAAGTCTTTTGCCCATATTTGATAAGATAGTTTCATTTTTTTAAATTGTTGAGGATGCAAGAGTTCTTTATATATTCTGATTTATAATGTACAAATATTTTCTCCCATTCTATGGGTTGCATTTTCACTTTGTTGAGAATGTCCTTCAATTCACACAATTTTAAAATTTTGATGTAGCCCAATTTATGTATTTTTATTGTTGTTGGTGGTATTGTTGTTGCCTGCATTTTTGGTATCATATCCAGGAAATCATTGCCAAATCCAATGTCATGAACTTTGACCTATGTTTTCTTCTAAGAGTTTTATAATTTTAATTCCTATGGTTAGGGCTTTGATCCATTTTGAGCTAACTTTCAATATGGTGTAAGGTAAGGGTTTGGCTTTATTGTTTCACATGTGAATATCCAGCTTTCCCAACACCATTCACTGGAGACTGTCCTTTCCCTATTGAATGGTCTCAGTATCCTTGTTAAAGATCATTTGACTATATATGTGAGGGTTTATTTCCTGATTCTTTATTCTATTCTACTGCTCTATATTCTGCCTTTATGCCTGTAACACACTGTTTTAATTATGGCTGCTTTGTAATAAGTTTTAAAATCAGGATGTGTGAGTCCTCCAGCTTTTGTTTCTCTTTTTCAAGATTGTTTTGGCTATTTGGGGTCCCCTGAGATTCTATATGCATTTTAGGATGGATTTTTCTGTTCCTGCAAAACAACATCATTAGTATTTTGATAAGAATTGCATTGAATCTGAAGATTACTTTGAATACTATTGCCATCTTAACAATATTAAACCTTTCAACCCATGAACACAAAATGTGCTTCCATTTATTGATGTCTTCCTTAATTTCTTTCAGCAACATTTTGTAGTTTTCAATGTATAAATCTCCCCCTCTCCCCCGGGTTAAATTTATTCCTAAGTATTTTATTCTTTTTGATGCTATTTTATACTTATAAGATCATGTCATCTGTGAGCAGAGGTAAGACTTCACTTCTTCCTTTCTGAAAGGAAAGAAGTTCCTCTTATTTCTTTTTCTTGCCTAATTGCTAGGTAGGACTTCTAGTACTATGTTGAGTAGAGGTGAAAGAGGGCATCCTTGTCTTGTTCCTGATCTTAGAGAAAAGTTTTCAAACTTTCACCATTGGCCATATTAGTTATAGGGTGTTTTTTTTTTTTTTAATCTATGGGCTTTATTATATTGAGGTGTATTTTTGCTATGCAGATTTAAGAATCCAAGGGAGGAACAATTCCTACAAAATATTTGATTCTGTTTTGGTTTCACTTAATTGAAACCTGAGATACCACCTGGCCATGTCCAATATATGATTAAGAGAGCTGGCATAAATTGTATCATCTGGGGCCACTGAATTTCACCTTCAAGGATGGAGCAGGAAAGCATAAAAGGGAAACTTTGGTCCCCAGCCTGCCTCTTCCATTGCCTTATTTAGGGGAACAGTTTGACCAAAGATTGTTACAATTTTATTGATGAAGGACCACTAAAGGCATAGATTCTTTAGGAATGAAACATTGGATCCCCTCACAAGACAAAGAACCTCAATCCATCAAGGTGATAGCCTAAGTCAAAAGGAAAATGGGTAAATATTGGAATGAAGAAAGTCATAAATAAGCCAGTGTACCTAGTGGTAGCAATAACTACTGGGAAAAGTGACAAATGTATCTTCACCTGTATTTCTTAACTGGTTCTACCGTATGACTAGTTTGCCTCTTCTCTTTACTCATCCTTTGAGCGTATCGACAGTGTTACCATTGGTTTATAATTTGTAGCATATCAAGATGAAATCTTGCCCAGATTGGGGGGCAAGGATATTCTTGGGTAGACCTGGATTGCATAACAGGTTTAGAGACCCTAATCCCTGGGAATGGTACTGTGTGCAAGGTGGGTAAGTTCTTATTTGAGAACAGAGCATGGCTACAGCTGTATGCAGGATTGTAACATAATAGTATATAAAGTAGAATTTTTTCCACTGAAGAATTGATGACTGAGCCCAAAGCTAAAGAGAATGATGCATTAAGTATCTCATATTACTAAAATAACTGAATGCTGCTCTTCATTAGGAATTCTCAACAGATAGTGAAGCTAGCACTGGCATCCTCAACCATCATCCCAATCTCTCCTTACCACCCCTGCCCTGCCAACTGCCACCACAATCCTATATAAGACTGAGCAAAAGAAAGAAGAAGAAAGTAAGTGTTATATGGTGAGAATCTCCCTGAAGCCAAATGTATGTTGGGAAGAGAGGTACAGTGTTGGATCCAAGAGAAAGAACCTTGCCAAATATAGGTGAGGAAAACCCAGTTTATGTTTACATTACACTCCATCAAATTAACTTCACAACTCAAGAAACATTGACTTAGTCTTTACTACAGCACTGTGCTAATTCCTGAGAATAAAAGTGAAAAACATAGGAACTCAGACAAGGGGAGAGACAGACTAATAAATAAAACAATTACAACACAGTGTGGGAAAGGGCATGGACAAGGCAGTGGGAAACACAAAAGAAAAAGACTTAACACATGCTCTCTTAGGTGGGGTCAAAGAAGGCTTCCCGGAAATGTTACTCGAACCCTACCTTGAAGAGCACAAGCTGAATTATCAGACAGCTTTTTGTACAAATAACCCTTGTACGAATAAATAAAAGAGATGGAGGAAGGTTTCTGTGTTGGGCAGCCTCTCCTTTTTAATTACAGAATCTGAATTTTGTTCTGAAAAAAATTCTTGGAAGAGTTAAGCAGAGGAACCACATGGTGATGTATGCATTTGAAATAGATCACTGTAGCAGCACTTTCTAATATGGAATTAAGGGGGTGCTCACCAAGAGGAAGGAGATCAATTAGGAAGATAAATCAATGATCAAGGCAGTAAGTGATAAGGAACCGAACTCACGTATGTAGTGGCTGACCTTGAGGCTGACGTGGGGGAAGGGATTGTATGACAGGTATTAAGGAAGCATCCTTGAAAAGTTGTAGGTTGGAGAAAAGGGAAAAGAAGAGTAATTCTACAATAGCCCTAATTTTCTTTTGATCGGAAGCTTCTCTGTAGTATCTAACAGCCATTAGCTGGAAAGGATTTCCTATCACTTCTTGTTCAGAGGCAGAGGTATGCATTTGTTGTGGCATTATCATAGTTTGGTGAGAGAGACATGGGTTTTGGAGTGACATTTGTCTATAAATCTTGCTCCAAAATAGACAAGCTGGTGACACGACTCAAATTTCTCAACCTCCCCAAGCTTCAGTTTTCTTATGTGTCAAATGGGAATAATGTTTACCTCAGAGAGTCACTGAGAAGATAAAATATGATGATCCATAAAATAATCCATTTGACCCATATTAGACCTTCACAAAATGTTTGCTTTCTCCCCATCATTTTTTCGTGTTATTACTAGCAATATATAGGACAGTGAAATGGGCATGATGTTATCTAAATGTGTTTTTTAAAAATATCACAAATAGATATATGATTCTATGCTTATTTTCTGTTTTTTCCAATGCTCTCTTAGAGGGAAAAAAAAAATCTCCCAACAGACACACTGTTGTTTTAACCATCAGAGACATTTGTAAGTTCTGTTAGTTTTCACTTATTATGCAGAATCGTAATTTCTTGAATATGTGTCTCTCTCTCTCTATGGAGAGTATTAACTCCATCAGTACTGTGAATATATAACATACAACTTTCATTGTGTATTTTAAATTTTATATGAAGACATCAAGTGCACAGAACTTGATACATACTGACACAATCTTCTTTCTTGTCTTGCAGTACCATCTCATCTTCTCATGTTTTGTAGAACAGTCTTATATTTCTTGTAGTCAAACCCCCTCTTTTTGTCCCCACCCCCAGTCCAATTCACCTTCTGTTTCTGTAAGCACCCATTCTCCTGCATCACACATGTACCTTTCCAATCCATTGTCCAAACGTGTGTGTGTGTGTGTGTGTGTGTGTGTGTGTGTGTGTGTGTGTTTAGATGTCCTCAAACAACCCACAGTATTGTCTGGACTATGCATTTTCTTTTTTCTTTTTAAAGATTTATTTATTTATTTATTTATTTTTATTTTAAAGAGAGTGAGTGAGTGCAAGCAGGGGGAGTGGCAGAAGGAGAGGGAGAGAAAGAATCTCAAGCAGACTCCTGGCTGAGTCTGGAGCCAGACTTGAAGCTCAATCTCATGACCCCTGAGATCATGACCTGAGCTCAAATCAAGGGTTCTCACTCAACTCACTGAGCCATCCAGGCGCCACTGGCATATGCATTTTCAATCCTGTTTTTCATTCTGCCTCCTAAGTCTTTCACACAATTTTATTTTTAAACATACTATTTGATCCATATTTCTTTTTGCAATGTGAATTCATTGCTTTTGACTATGCATGATAAACCAAGATATGCAGATACCACATTTTATGTATCTTTTCTCTGATTGGTAGACATTTATGTTTTTCCTTTGCTATTTCATGCAGCACTACCATGAATATCTTTGTACACATCTTATTTAGTAAATCTCATACTAAAGTAGTAAGAGAAAAAATTACTTATTTAAGAATCTGTCAAGGACAGACTAGAAAGTTTTGTGGGTTTTTTACCTATCTAATAATTTTTACTAAATCCAGCAAACTGAATAATCAGCAAGGAAATTTATGAACTTTATCCACAAGAAACAGAACCTCAGTGGAGAAAGGTGTAACAGGGAGTTATACTCCCTTGGTAATCCGTATCCCCCTGAAATGAGAAAGATGTTGAGCTTTCTTTTTTTCAAAGGAGCACCTACCCCATAAGAGCTTCACAAAGCTAGAACTAGAGATTTTATTATTTTTTTGCAATTATTAAAACTATCCATTTATTGAAGAGACTATTTTATTAATGTTTGTCTCCCCTAGTGGACTGTGAGCTGTGTGAGGGCCTGGACTAGCTTTTGTGCCCCAGTGCTCAACACAGGACAGGCACAAAACAGGTGCTTTGTAACTATGTGCTGAATTAATAAAATCTGAATAACTGGCAAAAAACTGAGGGTCTCAATTTTCCAGCTACAGCTTCTCCCTCAATAGGCCAGTCCAAAAAGATCCCTTGGGACCCCCATTCCCAGAGAAATCATCAATGAACCCACACCAGCTTAGGTGGGGAGACAAGACAAATTCTCCCCGTCAGGAAATGTTTTGAGTTTTAATGAGATGGACATGAGCGCTCTTCTTTGCTTCTCTCTCTCAGCGGGCTCTGATCTCAGCTTCAGGGTGGGACCAAAAAGTGGGGGAGAGGGATAAACATGAATGGGACTGAGGGGCCGGGGCTGGGGTCAGAGTAGAGAGCAGAGAGTCTGCTAATCTCACACCCTGAGCTGAGCCAGAAATCGAAGTCCTTGTAGCCTCCAGGGGCCAACATGATGAACAAACACCATGTGTGTGGTCCTTGTCTGCAAATCAGTGTCATAAGGTACCCAAAGTACCTGGGCAAGACTGTATTGGGTCCTAAGTGCTGGTACCAGAGATTTTAGAATTTCACTGTCCAATAGTCAGAGGCTCCACAGGAATACTGAACACTTGAAATGAAATGACCGCAACTGAAGAATTGGACTTTATAATAAAATAAAATAACCTTTATTTAATTTAATTTTAATTTTAAAACTGATATTTGATTTATCATTGGAGTATTTTGTATGTTTGGAACAACCTGGGTATGTGAATCTACTTTGTCAACTTTAATTTCATTTTATCTAAATACAGATCAAGTATTTCCAATGAAATTTAGCCTCCAAAATTAGATCCCCTTTAAGTGTAATATACACACCAGACTGTAAAGAAAAAGGATGGAAAAGATATCACTACTAATTTTGTATAATGATTACAGGAAATAATACTATTTTGGATATATTGGGTTAAATAAAATATATTATTAAAAGTATTTCATCTGTTTCTTTTTACTTTTTTAAATGGTACTAGAAAATTTTTAATTGTATATGTGGTTCAAATTATATTTCTATTGGCCATGCTCCTTTAAAAGATATATCATCAAAACAGCTAATTTTGCTGGTGAAAAACTAAGGTTTAAGGGACTTTTCCAAGATAACAGCTGGTCAGAGTCAGGACTAAGTACAAGAACTTGGGACTTCTAGGCCAGGTCTCTTAGAAAAATAACTTGATGGTCAGCTTGCTAATGCTGTGCTAAATCTGAGGGTTTCAGCAAGAAACCTGCTGGATCTTTAGTTTTTTTATACATTAAAAATTCATAGAAGAAGCATCCACTTTATGTTTTGATTATGTTTAATTTTAATTTCGAATGAATGAAGTCCTATACTAATTTGTATTATGTTAATTTGGGCTAGCTCAACTGACTTGTAAATGTTTTCTTTGCCTTTTGTTTTCTTTGGTAGCAAGTCTTTTTTTTTTTTTTAAATAAAAAAAGGACTTTAATTCTTTCTTCCTTTTACCTGGAAATTGAATAACAGCAATTGCTTTGTGTTGGCTGCCTGTTACTGCTATTGTGTAACAGTCTTAAATGGAAGAGTCATATGCTGACAAATATACTGCACTCTTCATAATGTCCAGAATGACTCATACCATATCAAATGACAAAGTTTTGTATTTCTAAGATGCAGTAAAAATATGTACCTTCCCTAAACGTTCATGGTTCCACTCCAGGTAATATCAAATTTGCCACAAGATTACAAACAGAAACGCTCTATTAGTTTTCTAATTTGCAAGGTTTCTTTAATCTTCCATTTTATTATTTCTCTTTCCTGCTCTCCTCCCACGAAGAAAACATAGCTGAAACTACACTCCGAGGGCTGCTGAGTGTAGCAATTAAGAAAGCAGGATGCTAGAAACTGTTTTACTGGTACTTAGACCTAAGAAAACAAGAGAGGTGACAAGGAACTGAAGACTTCTCTGTCGAGAGGCTTTCTCTGAAAAAAAGCTGAGTGACAACTAGAATTTTCAGACTTTCAGATAAAATCCTGGCTTACGGTGTCAATAGTTTTAATATTAATGTACAAGTTTTTTGTTTTGTTTTGTTTAGAGAGAGAGCACAATTGGTGGAGGAGGGGATGGGCAGAGGGAGAGGGAAAGAGAATCTTAAGTAGGCTTCACACCCAGGAGGAGCCTCTCGTGGGGCTCCATCTCAGGACTCTGAGCTGAAATCAAGTCAGAGCTTAACCAACTGAGCCACCCAGGTGCCCCAATGTACAATTCTTAATAAGACAGATAAATGCACCCAAACAAAATATTTCGTTAGAGGTCAAGTTGGTAACTTATGCAAGTTCTTGTACACTGACGTCTATAAATGCTTCCTCCGGACATAGTAGGTGTGGCAGGGACATTTAATGGTCCCTGAATGAACGTGCATGTGTTTTCCCATATTTCCCAGCCCCTTGCAGTGAGTGTGGTCACATGACTAGTTCTGTCCAATGGGCTATGAGCATTCCAGGCCCTGTCATGTAAGAACTGGGAAGTGAGAGCAACGGTTTGCATTGACTTACATTCACTTAACTCATCTGGAACTACGTTTGAAGAATTTCTTTTTCTTTTTGGTATGATTCTGAGTGAGAGTTGTCCCAAAGAGAAGTTCACACAAGATTTAGAAGCCAGAAGTAAAGGATTTTGAAGGATTTTGTCATTAGACTGTGAAAGACTGATAAAAAAGGGCCAGTAGTTTCCAGCTTGTCCTTCCTCTTCTCCTTCCATGTCCATCTCTCCTTCCTGACTGCTGCGAGTGATGACAGACCCAGGCCTGCTCTCAGGTGCGGAGGCAGGAGCTTTCACACGCTTCGCTAGCAGCTCTCCGCAGCCTTACGTGGCAACTAGAGAGCCCTGGCTTGCAAATTCCCTTGCAAGCTGCAACTTGTCCACACATGCCAGTGCTTAAGATTGGGTTTCTTTAGTGACTTTTCTCTGATTTTCCAAGTCCATTTTTCGGATACTTACTCCCCCCAGCTCCTCCCATAGTCTCCCATAAATATGTAAGGACTTGTTCCTGGGTAAGTCCCCTGTTCCACAATACTCAAGTAATGGATTCCTACCTGATACAGTAATTCTTGAAGTCCACTCGTGCTCTGCCTCCGGCACTGTGGAGGCTTCATGACCCAGCAAGATCACAGCCGTCTGGATTGCTGAATAACCACATGGAGGATAATTTCTTTTGCGTGTCAGTGAGTCCAACCAACATTTTCCTGTACAATAAATTACCGATTTGTTCAGAAAAAGCACTACAATTTTGGAGTTTATTGTCATAGGATTGCCTAGACTAACTTAAGAAATATAGTCCAGTGTATTATTGGATTAAAACACAGCTAACATATAATACAGCATCCTAACCAGTAGTTTAGAAGGGTTTTGTTTCTCATTAATTTAAATTGCTAATTTGAGTTGAGGAAAATGACATGCCCTGGACGTGAAGCAAACTAGACATATTACAAAGGTTTGGTAAATTATGTGCACCCAGATGTAACCCATGAACCAGTTTTTCCAGGAAACCGACCAAAGGACAAACTACTTGAGGGAAAAGACTGTGGCTTACCCATCATCACATCTGAAGCACCCAGCATCTTATAAACAAATGTTACAATAAAAGGACACTGCAGAGAAATGTTCTCCATGAATATACATGAAAACATTGCAATAAAATAGTAGAAAAACATATCCAGCAATATATTAAAAGGATAATATATCACAACTAAGTGGAGTTTATCCCAGGATGCAAAGTTGTGTTAAGATTCAAAAATCAAGCAATATAATAACTATGTGAATGTGCTAAAACAGGAAAACAACAACAACAACAGCAACACAAGATCATCTAAATAGATTGAGAAAAGGCATGTAAAAAATTCAACATCCATTCAGGATTAGAGCAAAAACCAAAAAGCCCACTCATCAAACTAGGAATAGAAGCATACCTCTTTAACATATTAAGCACATGGGAAGATGCTCAATATCTTTAGTTATTAATTAGATGCAAATTAAAAACATAATGAGATACCATTGCATACTTACTAAAATACCTAAAATTGAACAACAAAAAAGTAATGTGTTGGCAAGGACACAGAGCAACTAAAACCCTCACACATTGCTGTGGGAATGCAAAATGGTACAATCTCTATGGAAAATATTTTGGTAGTTTTTAATAATGTGAAGCGTACACTTATCATATGACCTAGAGATCCTATACTCAAGAGTAATAAAAACACATGCTTACACAAAAGCCTTTATATGGATACATATAGCAATTTTATTCATAATCTCCAGAATCTGGAAACAACCTAAATGTCCTACAGGTGGTAAATGGATAAACTATTATTGTACATCTATACAATGAATACTAGTCATCAATAAAACTAAACGGACTACTGAGACATACTGCAGCATGGATGTGTTATGCTAGGTGGAAAAAGCCTGATTTAAAAGGATACATAGTGTATAATTTCATTATTTTAACATTCTAAAAAAGGAAAATTTTAAGGATGGAGAATAAATCAGTTGTCAGGGGTTAAGCCTGGAGGAGACAGTTGTCTACAAAAGGAGAACAGCATGAGGGAATATTTTGGGGTGGTGGAAATGTTCTGTATCTTGACGTGGGATGAGGTGCTGTGCAATTATCAAAACGCAGGACGAAATAGCAAAAAAATTACTGTATAAAAATTTGAAAGATAAGCTTTAAAGTATTTTTCAAGGGCATTTTAAGAAGGCAAAATATTAATATGTGACAAATCTGGGGTGATAACTAAATAGAAGTTAATTAAACTATTCTCTATGGCCTCCAAATAAAAAACTAAATTTTACCGTATGAAGTCAGAATAGTGGTCACTGAGGGAACTAACAAGTGGGTCTTTGGGGGCCCTGACTTTGTGCGCATGCTTTATGAAAATTAATTGAGTTGCAAAGTTGAGATCTATGTTTGTTATACTTCAATAAAAGTTTTACACACAAAAAAATGAGGATGACAATATTTTGTGTTATTTTTAACTAAATGATTTTTTAGCTGTAGGAGGTATAACTCTTAAATTATCCAATTTAACCATATTTAAAACACACAATACATGGGACCTGGAGCAAATAATGTCATCACCCTCGCAAAGTTTAATTGGTCTACTTCTTATTTAAACTCCTTCCCATTCTAAGTATCAGTGATTAGTCTACAACCATACCATCTCGTCTAAGTGTCCGTGATTATAAACTCATTTGTAAAACCATATTTAGTATACCTCTAACAGCTAGTTTACTTAATCTTCTAAATTTCACCAGCAAGAATTATGGAAGAAAAAAAAGATATGCTTAAATTTTGTATTAAAAAGTATTTTAGGACGCCTGGGTGGCTCAGTCGGATACACAGCTGCCTTCGGCTCAGGTCATGATTCCAGGGTCCTGAGATCCAGCCCTGCATCAGGCTCCCTGCTCAGAGGGGAGTCTGCTTCTCCCTCTGCCTGCCACTCCCCCTGCTTGTGCTCTCTCTCTCTGACAAATAAATAAACAAAATCTTTTTTTAAGTATTTTAACTAACTAAAACTTATATTTTTTAATTTTCACATTTTTTATTTAATTTGCACTATGTGTATTTTTTATTCCTGCAGTTTTTCATGCTAAGAATTGTGAAACTGGATTAACAAATCCCTCAGGAATAATACTTATTTTTGTCTGTTTTATGAACAGCACACATAATTCTGGAAGATTTTAGGAATATCCTGTTCTCCTTGCTCTGGATGTCAGCAGTGGCTAAGATGATACATCTTTCTCTTAGGTATCTGCCTCTTAAGGACGGATTGGGGCATGAGGGAAATGGGTATAGAGGAAGAAGCAAATGATAAAAAGATTTTGCAGAACATTTTATGGACTACTTCAAATCTAACAAAAGAGATTCTATAACTATTTCAACAGGTGGCATCTTTCAATGCTTGAGGGTTGGTGAGAACCAGCAGAATCATACTGAATGTAGCTGAGGGCCTGATGTAACTCTTCAAATTTTATTGAGGTCAATATTGTCATGATTCCCTTACTCGTATACTGTGAATGGAGGCAATATGGTATGAAAAGAAACTCGGGCTCCAGGGTCAGGCTTGAGATTTGAATCAGGCTCCGCTACTTAGTAGCAAAGCAACCTGTCCCCAGAGTCAGATGCCTCATGAGAGATAAATAATACCCACATAATAACTTAAATGCCGACAGAATGAAATATAATTTGCTTACAAGAGCACATCTGACTCACAGTCCTCAATAAATACTAATTCATTTTCTTTACTCCTTTCCTGAAATAAGCAGATTGTGGTTCTAGATAAAATATTGGCTAATATTGATACTTTTTAAATTTGATTTGAAAAATAAATGAAGATAAATCAATTGAAACAGATGTCACCCATCCGGGATATTTTTAAATTACAAGGAAAAACTGAGAACGTGTTTCATCAGGATCAAAACCCCACATTAAAGGCTAAAGGAAGAATCTATCAGATTACAAGTCAATCAACCTTATATCTCACATCTCCCAAAAAGAATTAGAGAAGCACTTTTAAAAAGTATTAACACTATAGTCTCAAGTATGCCAAACAAATCTCATACACACACACAAATATGCATACATTCATGTAAAAAGTCTGGAAAGACATGCATGAAATATCAATTGCAGTTATCTCTGGACAGTGGGATATTAGAGGATTTTTCTTTTTTATAATTAACCCCACTTAGCCCATTTCATACACTGATAACTTTAAGAATCAGAGAAGACTTGAAATAGCTTAGAAATAGATTTCCAATTTCAGCCTGCCTTTTTTGACTTGAATTCTTGATAGCCTGTTATGGTGAGGGCTAAAAATGTGACCCTGAAAGAGAACGTGGGGAAAAGAGACTATTTTTTCCTAAGCAATAGACAACTTAAAGTCACTTTTTCCTTAAAGTGTTTCTTTCCTGCTTCAAAACAGGTATCAGGATGAAAATTTCTTTTTAGTGCAGTAGGCTAGCAAACCTCCAGTTCCGTTCTGATACAAAAGGCACACCAGTGTGAGGATGGAGTGAGAACAGACTCTGGAGTCCATCAGATGAAGATTGTGCAAAGACACATGGGAGGCCAATACAGAAGTGCAGAGAGGCTTAATGTGCAAAACACCATGTCAGCAAAACTCATAAACACCGGAGGTCCGTCAAATTAGAAAGTGAGAACAACCAGTGATCATTCAGCTTATTGACCCTGAGCCCGACGTTTCCTGAGAATTTAAAGCCCTGATAACTAGGAGAAAGTGCAGCTGTGAATGCAAATACACAGCGCAGCAAAAAAGGAGATTATAAAAGCTCCGAACTAGAAAATTTTTGGAAGCCAAGAGGAGAATATTCGACAGTAGAATCCACAGATTGTCATGACAACAATAGTAAATTACGAAGGAAGCGTTTATGAATTATGTATAGATTTAGCATTTACATTACAAAGGGGAAAATTAATCCAATTCCACCACTCTGAAATAATCATTCTCTTCCTTTCATTCCTGTGTGCATGTGTAAAGAATGATATTTTTTTAATTTTATTTTTTTGTTGTCAAGGATTTTAAAACCTCAGTGACTAAATACAAGGTTTCTGGTTTGTTTTCCATATAGGATTGTTTGCTCGTTCCTGGGAACAAGGTTTGCACAATGAGTGGAGTCACTTTATAGTTTCCTGTGTGCTTGGTTTGGTGTTGGCTGGAGCTAAGAGGTGCCTGCCCTCTCCAAGACTGTGCTGGAGGCTGCATTTTTAAAGGCGGTTTGCAGATCTTAGGTGGGACTGTGAATGGGGCTGTTTTTTTTAATATTTATATCTAAATACTGAGCTCATGATAACTCCCAGTAGCCTAGCAAATTGCCTGTAGCTCTCACTGTTCATGTGCACAGGTCTAATAAGAGTATTGGATAAGCCTGATCCTTCTACTAGCAGACCAAGGACATTCTGCCAGACCACATGGTAGTTGAGTGTAGAATGGAGGTCAAGAAGACTACATCCTGGCCTGAACTCTCGGGGTTTCTTTTCCCTATCTGGGGAAGAAGAGGTTGGCATAGAGGAAATGAAAGCTCATGCCAACCCCAAGTGCTATGATTTCACTTCAGTCTCTGGATCTAGACATGAGTAAAATGCATGTACTTTGCATCTTACTGTTATGCCAAAGCCCACTCTCTATCAGCTGAATTGGAAAGGAATGATCATGGAGGGAATCAGGTGCCAGTCTATACTAACCCCTGGGCAAAAATAACAATGAAAATAAAATGCAATACCAATATAACTTTAGATTTGCATTCTGTGAATCAAATCTTCTTTTTTTTTTTTCATCAGGTAATATGAGATTGACATGACACAGTTTGGTCATTTATTACTGTAATCATTATAATAAACTGCAAAAGGTAGTCTAATAACATTAAACCATTTAAGAAAACAATTCAATGAAGAAAGATAAGAGTGTATTTAATCCAGCAGAAAATCTACAGAGTATAATATGATAATATGACTAATTTATTCTTTAAAATTAAAATAGCTTCAAGGTACTTACTAGTCCATAGGAAATTAAGTTGAACTTTATAAATTGTATTGAATTGAAAACAAATCATTGACTATTTTTTATTGAGGTATAATTGACCTTTAACATTATGTTAGTTTCAATTGTACGATATAATGATTTGATATTTGTAAACATTTCGAAACGATCACTACAATAAGTCTAATCAACGTCCATCACCATGTAGTTACAAAACCTTTTTTCTTATGAGAACTTTTAAGATCTACTCACTTAGCATCTTTCAAATATGCAATATGATATTATTAACTATAGTCACCATGCTGTACATTAGATCCTATAACAACACTTTATAATGAAAAATTTGTACCCTTTGACCCTTTTCACCTATTTTGCCATCCCCCATCTCTCTCACCTCAAACAACCACCAATCTGTTCTTTATAACCATAAGCTTGGTTTTGTTTGGTTTGGTTTTAGTTTTTTCGTTTTCTGATTTTTTTGTTTTAGATTCTTCATATAAGTAAAATCAGATGCTGTTTGTCTTTTTCTGAGTTATCACACTTACCATGCCTCAAGATCCATCCATGCTGTTATAAATGGCAAGATTTCACCCTCTTTTGTGGCTGAATAATATTCCATAGTGTGTATACACACACACACACACACACACACACACACACACACACACTACATTTACTTTATCCGCTCATCTATCAATGACCACTTAGGTTGTTTCTATGCCTTGGCCATTGTAAATAATGCTGTAATGAACATGGGGGTGCATATATCTTTTCAAATTAGTGTTTTCGTTTTCTTCAGATAAATACCCAGAAATGGAATTTCTGGATCATATGGTAGTTTTATTTTTAATGTTTTGAGGAATCTCCATACTGTTTTCCATGGTGGTTACACCAATTTACATTCTCACTAACAGTGCACAAGTATTCCCTTCTCTCCACATCCTTACCAACACTTGTTTTTTCTCGTCTTTTTGATAGTAGCCATTCTAACTGATGTGAGGTGATATCTCATTGTGGTTTTGATTTGTATTTCCTTGATGCTTTGTGATGTTGAGCATCTTTTCATGTATCTGTTGGCTATCTGTACATCTTTGGAAAAAGGTCTATTCAAATCCGCCATTTTTTATTCAGGCTTTTTTTTGGCTATCGAGTGGTATGAGTTTTTTATATGCTGGATATTAACCCCTTACCAAATATATGATTTCTAAATATTTTCTGTCATTCAGTAGGTTGTCTTTTCATTTTGTTGATGGTTGTACGTTTACATTACTTATTTTTAAATTATAAGGTTGAGTATTTTTCATAATTATTTGTGATTTATACTGTTGTAAGAACTGCTTGGCATAGTTCCAATTTATAATTTCATGGTGTTTTTGACACTTTATATGAGTATTTTAACCATTTATTTTCAATTAAAATACCTCAGAAGCACCAATCAATGGAGCCTAATAAGTGCAGTTAGGAAGGTGGCAGTCCTGATGTCATTGATTAAGAAATTAATAACTTTCTGTTGATATTCTCTAGTGGTTTCAAGGAATACCAGTGTCTTAGATTTGATGAAGTACAGTTTATTGTAAGAATAATACATGCATATTGAAAAAATTAAAGTGTAAGACTCGAAAACATAAAAATCTCCCTGATTCCCTGTCCCAACCCCCAAGGACTTCATAAATTATATATATAAACACATACATATATTCCATTGTTTTACACATTTTTATATATATTTATGTTTTCTTATATAAATTGCCTTGTTTTCCACCTTACACTATTTTTTAATTTTTTGTTTTAATTCCAGTTTGTTAACACATAGTGTAATGTTAGTCTCAGGTGGACAATAGTGATTCAACACTGTCATACAACACCTGATGCTCATCACAAGTGCCCTCCTCAATCCTCATCACCTCTTTCACCCATCCCCCCACCCAGCTCCCCTCTGGTAACCCCCACATAGTTCTTTATAATTAAGAGTCTGTCACTTGGTTTGCCTCTCTGTCTTTTTCTCCCCTTTGTTCTTTTGTTTTGCTTCTTAAATTCCACATATGAGTGAAATCATATGGTATTTGTCTTTCTCTGACTTATTTCACTTAGCATAGTACTCTCTAGCTCCATCCATGTCATTGCAAATAACAAGATTTCATTCATTTTTATGGCTGATATTCCAATATATACATATATCACATCTTTATCAGTCAATGGACACGTGGGCTGTTTCCATAATTTGGCTGTTGTAGGTAATGCTGCTATAAACATTGGGGTGCATGTATTCCTTTGAATTTGTATTTTGGATGAGATCTGTTTAGCATTATCTACTGAAATCTAACATGTACATACATCTCTAGAACACAGCCGCTTATCTTTGTCTTTAACAGGAATGTTGAAATGAGTCTTCTTTTTTGTCTGTATGCCTCTTGGCACACATGTAATAATAGTTCTGTAAGATAATTGCTTAGAGCTGCAAGGTCTGGGTCAGTGGATGATGTGTGCATGTGAAATTGCAATAGATAATGCTACACTGACCCTCTCCAATGAATAGCAACTATTTTACATCTTACTCAGTGTTGGCAAGGGTGTTCCTGTTTCCCAGACTGTGGAAATCCTTGAATTTCAGAGAGAAAGAAGGGGAAACCATCTAAATATATAACACTCTGAATGACTTGGGTAAAGTGAACACAGACTCCTTTACCAAACTCTTAAATAATTACATAAGAATTAGCTCTGAAATCTAAGGGACAAAGATATGGGCCAATAAAAACACATTCTGCTTCAAGCAATGTATAAATTTGGGGAGCTCCTTATCTTCAAAAGGCAGTATTGTCAGAGAATATAATTTAATTCAAAGTAGATTTGAGGAGAATAAATCTTACAGAAAACTTAAAAAATGGATTTGAGGGGAAACATATGAATAATGACTTTCATGGCTTCTGAGAGAAACTGGATCATACCCAATCTTTGAGGAGGGACTCCGAGAAGATGGTTTTGACATTCTTTGGTGTGTTCTTCCACAGAGCTATATAAGAAACAGAATATTGTCCTGCATGCCTGACCTCGTGTTCACATCTTCAGCATGCTCCATGATTAATTACACAATTCACCAAGATAACTGGCAACATTTAACGATTTTTAGTTTGTGAAAATAAGTAAAATGACATGAAAGCATAACATTAAAATTCATATTGTTGATATGGCTGGTAAATGGAAAACAGTTAAAACTCATCCTCTACTGACTTTTTTATTGCCTAATTCCTCACTTTTGTTTGGTTTTTCTAAAAACAAGTATGATGGATCTGAGACTGAAGAATCCCATTTTCCATAGCTGATGCCATCGCTGATGATTCATTGGAGATTATCTTCTTCCAAGTTCTTCCCTTAGACACAAATCCTTTTTACTTTGGTCTGTGGCCTTCCTTTCATTTTCTGAAGGCCAATTAGGCTAACCCCTTATGATAAACAGAATCTTTTTTTTTTTAAAGATTTTATTTATTTATTTGACAGAGATAGAGACAGCCAGCGAGAGAGGGAAGACAAGCAGGGGGAGTGGGAGAGGAAGAAGCAGGCTCATAGCAGAGGAACCTGATGTGGGGCTCGATCCCACAATGCCGGGATCACGCCCTGAGCCGAAGGCCGACGCTTAACCACTGTGCCACCCAGGCGCCACGACAAACAGAATCTTCTTAGCCCCAGCTTCCGGCTCCCTTTTTCCTCTAAGTGGGAATGACCAGGCCTTCGAAAGCATATCGAAGAATAACTTGAGAGCCAAAATACACTTTTTCCTAGGATTTGGAAGCTAATACTGGTAATCAGTCAATTTTAGCTTTTATGATAAAACAAGAAAATGAAATAGAAGATATACAGATTAGAAAGAAAAAGACTCCTGGAACTAGTAAGCGATTATAGCAAAGTTTCCAGGTTACAGGTTCAATTATAATAGTCAATTATTTTCTTATATAACAGCAGTGAATAAGTAGAATTTGACATTAAACACATTACTATTTACATTAGTGCCCCCAAAATGAAATATTTAGTTATAAATCTAACAAAATATGCACAAGATCTATATGACAAAACCTACAAAACTCTGATGAAAGAAATCAAAGAACTAAGTAGATGGAAAGAAATTCAATGTTCAAAGGTAGTAAGACTTAAAGTGGTCATGTTAGTCCTCTCAACTTGATTTATACATTCAACACAATCCCAATCAAAATGTCAGCAAGTTATTTTGTGGATATTGAGAAATTGATTCTAAAGTTTATATGGAGAGGCAAAAGACTCAGAATAGCTAATTCAATATTGAAGAATGAAGTTGGGCGACTGACACTACCCAACCTCAATATTTACTCTAAAGGTATAGTAATCAAGACACTATGATGTTATCAAAAACATTCAATGGAACATAATAGCCCAGAAATGGACCCACACAAATATAATCTGTTGATCTTCGATAAAGGAGAAATGCAATGCAATGGAGGAAAGATAGACTTTTCAATAAATAGTTCTGAAACAACTAGATATCCACATACAAGAAAGTGGATCTAAACACAGATCTCACATTTCTCACAAAAATTAAATCAAAATGGATGTTAGACCTAAATATAAAATGCAAAGGTATAAAATTCCTAGAAGATAACATGAGGAAAATATCTCAATGACCTTGGGTGTGGTGATAACTTTTTTAGATAAAGCACTAAAGGCACAGTCCATGAAAGAAGAATTGATTAGCTGGATTTCATTAAGATTAAAAACTTCTGCTCTGTGAAAGACAATGTCAAGAGAATGAGTAGACAAGCTACAAACTGAGAGAAAATATTTGCAAAAGACTCATCTGATAAAAGACTGTATCTAAAACACACAAAAAACTCAACACTCAACAAGAAGAGAATGAAAAACCTAGCTAAAATGTGGACAAAAGACCTTACTAAAGAAAATAAACTAAAGCCAAATAAACATGAAAATATGTTCAATATCATATGTCATTAGAAAATAACAAGCGCAGGGGCACCTGTCAGTTAAGCATCTGCCTTCGACTCAGGTCATGATTCCTGGGTCCTGGGATTGAGCCCCACATTGGGCTCCCTCCTAAGCAGGGAACCTACTTCTCCCTCTCCCTCTGTCCTCCCCTCCACACACTCTCTCGTTTGTGCTCTGTCTCTCAAATAAATAAATAAAATCTTAAAAAAAAATTACATGCTAAAGCAACAATGAAATACCATTACACACCTATTAGAATGACCAAAATCTGAAAAACTGAGAAAGCCAAATGCTGACAAGGATGAGCAGCAACAGGAAGTTTAATTCATTGGTGGTTGTATGCAAAACAGCACACCCACTTTGGAAGATGGTTTGGCAGTTTCTTACAAAATTATACAGACTCTCACCTGATCATGCTCATTGATATTTACCCAAAGAAGCCGAGAACTTATATCCACACAAAACCTGCACATGGATGTTTATAGCAGCTTCTTTAAAAGATTTTATTTATTTATTTGAGAGAGAGAGAGAAAGAGAAGGAAAACACAGAGGGAGAGTGACAGGGAGCAGACTCCCCACTGAGCAGAAAGCCATGACCTGAGCCGAAGGCAGATGCTTAACCTACTGAGCCGCCCAGGAGCCCCCTACAGCAGTTTTATTAATAATTTTCAAAATTTGGGAGCAATGAAGATGTCCTATTGATATAAAAAGACAAGTGTTTGTCAGGGAATGTGGGCAAGGAGGGATAAATAAGCAAAGCACCGAAAACTTTTAGGGCAGTGAACTGTTCTTTATGATACTACAGTGGTGGAAACGTGTCATTACACATTAGTTAAAACCCACAGACCGTCCATCATCAAGAGCGTAACCTCACGCAAACGATCAACATAATGGTATGTGAAGGGAGGTTCATCGATGATAACTAGTTCCTGTCTGGTGGGGAAATATCGATACTGGGTGAGCTTGTGCCTGTGTAGGGACAGGGTTATATGAGGTTATCTGTTCTTTTCACTCAATTTTGCTTTCAACCTAAAACTGCTCTAAAAAACTGAATCTATTAAAAATTTTTTAAATAAAACTAAAAAAAAAATAACACCATCTGGATAACATTTTCATTTTGTGCCCCGGGCTTTTCATCCCAGCTATGGCATCTCGGTGCCAAATCACCAAAACAAACAAAGCAAAACAAAACAAAAACTCTTCTAAGTCAACACACACACACATACTCCACTGCTACCACCATTACCATCAGTAACAAACTAAGTGCCACAATCATGAAGTTAAAAAGTTAAAAAATGCAATTGTTTGAAGCAATAAAAGATGTTTACGGCATCATCATTTTAATGTTTTGTTATAAGAAACATTCAGTGACAGTTATTTTTAGTTAAAAAATTATATTTTTGTAGAAATGTCTTATTTGCATCCAAAATTTCAAGGATCAGTGTCAATTGAGCCAATAGTTATTAATCATGGGTCTGCAGATTTATTTTGTAAAGTACCGATACTTAATATTTCTGACTTTATGGCAGTAAGATCCCTGTCACGCTCACTTCTGCTTTCGTAGAATGAAAGCCCCCAGACATGAGTAAATGAATGGACATGGCTGTGTTAAAATAAACTCTTATTTACATAAACAGATGGCAGGCCTATTTACCAGCAGGCTGAAGTTTGTGAAACCCTGATTTATAAAGCAAACACTTAGCTAGAACTGCTTTTCCAGTGTGTTATGGCTACTCATGGAAGAAAATATTAATAACGCTAATCCCATTGAATTTTTTTTCTCAAGGGAAGGCAACGCTCTAATGTCAAGCTCTAAAATTTCATAGCATTCTGTTTTTAAGATTCCTTAGTTACGGTAGTTAATTTCACCATACCTAAAATTCACCTTTTTGTTGATTTATATAAATCAGATTATATTTTTAAATACCATTAAAGCTCATACTGAAAAGAACACTGGTATGAATACTCACGGAATGTGGAATCTCCCAACCAGTGAGGAGTTTCTCCACCAGAATATGAGCTATGAGTGTATGTACCCATATACTCTTCCTTCCTTCTTATTACAGATCACCTGTCAGTGCTCCGAAGGTTAATCTCTCTACCCACCAAAACACCAGAGCCCCCTCCTGTCTGCTCAAGAACATGTCTCCAGATAGTCTCTGCCTTTTCTCCTATATTGTTCTTAATTTTATCCTCTCTATTGAAACACTTCCATCAGTGTACTTGCAGGCTACTTTTGTCTTTAAAAACAAACAAACAAACAAACAAAAAACAAAATCTCTTCATCCCACTTTTCAAACTGCTATGGCCCATGCCTGCTCTCCTACAGAGAACTGTCTGTGTCCTTACTGCCTCTAGGTGCTTCCTACCCCTAAAACTGGTTTTGTCATGTCCACCAATTCTCTCATGACGTTAAATTCAAAGGTTGATTTTTAATACCATTTTATTTGACTTCTCCAAAGAATTTGACATAGTAAACCACTCCTTTTTCCTGGAAATACTTTCTTCACTTGGCTTCAAGCTCATCACCCGCTTGCACTTTCCTCCTACCTACCAGCCCCTCCTTGTTAGCCTCCTTTGTGGCCACTCCTTTCCTGTACATCTTCACGGAGAAGTGCCTGGACTCTGTCCTTAAATGTCTCCTGTCTATCTAATTCCACTCCCTGGGTGATCTTTTTCAGTTTCTTGATCTTATATGCCATTTCTACCTTCAGCTTATTTCCGGAATCCAGCTGCTTCCTACGGCCTCCATTACCACCCCTTCTCAGATCCACTATCCTCTCTTGTCTGAACTGGTGCAGCATCCTCCCCCAAAGTCTCTTTTTGCTTCTTCTTCACCTTCTTCTCCTCCTTCTAGGCTTTCCTTAAGTGTCGTCATCATAGTGATCCTGTCTTGTCCACCCCGTTTAAAATAACAAGACACCCATCCATCCCCCAGCATGCACTATTACCCTTACCCATCCTCAGGCTTCTTCCTAGCAATTTTCAGAATTCAATGTAATTTTCAATGATGTGCTAACTAGTATATAATTTGCTTTAAAATTACATTTATTGTCTGTGTCCTCTCTCAAAATATAAGCTCCATCACAGCTTTGATTTTTATGCTCCTATCTATGGATAGGATATGTCCTTTATCAGACAATAGTAGGTTCTCAATAAATGTTTTTGAATGAATAAATTTTGAAAATGTTTTGTATGCAAAGATACACTAAAAATTTATAGTCTAAAAATAAAGGCCCTCCAAATTATTTTATATAACTTCTTATCTCACTCATTATACACATACACACACACATACATCTTGTATCTATATTTATAATAATTTATATATATTAAAAATTAATTTGTATAGTCATATAATTATACAGAAGTATATGATAAATTTGCATACATACAAAATAGATATATAAAATATCTATTTATATAATATATAGCTACATACAGCATATTTGTGTATAATTTATTATACTATAATCTATTATAATATATATACAATGCATGAGATAAGCAGGTAAATAAAATATTCTGTGTGCACACTGTATTTTGAGATGATTAATTTGGTAGGCCAGGTGTGCCGCACAAACAAGTCACCCTCAAAATCTCAGTGGCTTCACACCACAGAGGATCTTTCTTAGTCTTGCCAATGTATGCACCATGAGTCTGCAAGGAAGCTCATGCCACATTGTCGCTGAGGCACCCAAGTTGATCTGAAGCTCTCTAGAATGTCCCCGGTCACTGTGATAAGGAAAGAGACAAATAGAACTTTGCAAACTGCTTTTCCATACTCTAGTGCAGAAATCAGTTCTGACCACGGGACATTTGCCAGGGTTGCTAATATGGGCCTGACTCATTGCAAGATTGCCAAGAAGCAGATGGAGTGTTGGTGAGTACTGCTATCTCTAACACAACACCTCACCATAATACTTCTGTTTACTACATCATAATGGCAAGAGATGATGAGCTGTGCGATCTTCTGAAGCCTCTTTAGAGCCTAGGATATATTGCCTAATTTATGACACCAAGATTTCAATTCAATTCCAGTTTGAATGAGTTCCAAAATGAGAACAATTCAGAACATATAGTGAGCATATGACCAATTAACCAATGTAGCCTAGATGGTCTAATCTTTGACATTCTTTATGTTTGACTTGAATATCTACAGTGTTTCAACCACTTTATATACATTGTCTCATTTAACATTATTTGAGCAGTGACTGTTAGAAGCCAATCGTTTGACCAAAGAGGAAGTTAGAGTTCCAAGAAGTTAAGTGACTCACTAGCTCAAAATCACACAACTAATACTTTCCAGAGCTAGTATTCAAACCAAATCTGGCTGATTCCAAAGTCGGTATCTTCAACCACCTGTCTACACTGAAAACTGAAATAGTCAGGTGGCACGCCTTATAATTGTTTGGGCCATACAGAGTGACTCTACAGATAAAAGCAGTGATTTAATGCCAATATTTAGTAAATTTGGAAATTCAAATGAAATGACTTCCCTGGATTGTTCAATAATAATTATTAACCACAATGACGTAAGCTAACCCATTTCTTAATATAATAAAAAAAAGAAGAAAAGAATTATTCCCTCACTTTCCAAATTGCAAATTAGCTAATAAGCTAGATTTTCAGAAACAAAATAGTCTTCTAATACCACACCTGCCCCTGGACACGATTAGTTCAACTTCCCCCATTAATTAACGGATACCTATTTCCTCCTACTGTAACAAATCCTGGATTCAAGTCCACCTTCTAAACTTGCATTTTCGAATCCCTGTTGAAATGTACCTATTTTCCGAGGGCACAGCTTCCTAGCGTTGAACAGGAAACATAACAGCACTCCTCTCCATCTGTTCCTGTTCCCTTCTGTGGTCTACGGTCCTCATATTTCTTCTCTACCACGTTTAGGAATCCCTCAGGTGGTTATACCTGAGCCCCATCTGCTACCCAGCACCTCCTGCTGCCAAGCCCCTGGGGCCTTCCTAACCCAGAAATGACCTTGATCTGAGGTGCTGGCAAAAGGTATCTTCTCTTAACGGCTCCGCCAGAAAGATGCTTAAAGTTGATAGATGTCCTCTGAAATGCCTGAGCTAGGTTCCAGCAATGCTGGGAACTCCTTGTGGAATACCTCCCTTCCTGAGTTCTGTACTGTTGTTCTGCCCTGCCCGACTCCTTAAAATGGACAGCCCGGTATTGTTTTGTCTTTGGACCTGCATGCTGGCCCGGAAGAATCTTGTTTAAACCCACTGCACCCTTCTAACAAAACCCCATCCTTCCCCCACAGGTAGCCTGGCCCTGAGAACCCCAAAACAAGCCCTAATTTGACTCATCGTGCTGGCTCCTGTTCGTCCAGTCTTTGGTTGGTGAGAACGAGGGAGACAGGAAGCAGGGAATTCCATATAAAGCTACAGGTAGGCACGTGAAGCTGAAGCTGTGAACGCTGCCGCTACGTCTCCAAGGTTGAGCCACAGTCACCTTCCCCTCTGAAAGAGTGGCTGCAGTCGGTTGCTTACTGATTAAATCCAGGTCAAAGATCTGTTGGTGGCGGTGTTAGTCTGTTCCTGCTGTTCTCGTTGCCTTCCAGCCCCATATGAAGATGGCTGAGCTTGAATGCCTTTATATGGAAAATACATTTCCAGTGTGTTTGTTCCTTGCCACTTCAGACAGTGGGTCTCGTAAATCTTGCTCTAGAATTTGCTGGGCCTTTGTTGCCAAACCCACCAGTGTCATCTTGTGATCACAAGGTCCTAGAGAGAGGCTAATGGAACTGAGCTTTCGTTTCGTGCCTGGCCTTTTGCGGTAGCCTCTTTTGAGCAGGAGACCATGGAGTTAGGTTAGAGAATGGTCTTGCAAACGGTTCTTTCAGTTACTCACCTGAACCCCAGCAATCATTCTTGAGCCTTTCAAATGTGTGTCTTCAATTCCTCTTACCGTTTCTTCATTTTTGCTCCCCCTTTCTGCTCTCATAATTGCATTTGGGAAAGAAGTTTCCTTCATTTTTTCAGCCTTAACTGCCTGTCTTATATTTTCATTCCATCTTCATCTTCTTTTGGAACCTGATCCTGCTCTTCGATCATTCTATCACCGACAGCTTTTCCTTTCTGCCTACAATAAATTCTATCTTCACTATTTTTAAAGCCAGAAAATTTCTCTCCAACCATATAACCCCTTAAGGTACTGCTTCATTTCATTTCTTTTTTTTCCCCTGAACAGTTTGAAACAATAGCTTTTCCCCAGCTTTAACTCGTCACTGTTTTTAGTACTTCACCTCTTGGAAGCTAACTTCATTCACCCCAGCCATTCCTCTGAAGCCAGTTTCTCAATGATCAGGAAGGACCACAAATCCAGTGGACTTTTCTCAGGAAGGATGGATCCTTTGCAACTTTTGATACTGCCTATGGCGGCTTTCTTCTTGAAAATCTTCCTCTAGTTCGGGGATACTATCATGTCCAGATGTCTTTTCTGCTCTGAGCATTTTTGACCTCCTTCTCTGGCTTCTCCTTGGGCTCCCTAAAATAAGCATTGTCTAAAGTTTTGTCCTCACACCTTTCCTTGTCTCTTTTTAGCCTCCCTATTAGAAAGCT
Organism: Ursus maritimus; assembly: GCF_017311325.1. Taxonomy (NCBI): domain Eukaryota; kingdom Metazoa; phylum Chordata; class Mammalia; order Carnivora; family Ursidae; genus Ursus; species Ursus maritimus. Next base: position 27,680,140 of record NW_024427107.1, on the reverse strand, counting down.
CATTCCAAGCCCTGTCATTTGCTCTTTATAAGTTGTAGCCAATGCATAAGGCAAGAATATAGAGCAGATTAGATAAGGTCTGGAAGGAGAGAGGCAACACTTTCATTATTTAGAGATCCTATGATTGTGGACATAAAAAATTCAAGTGACTTTGCAGATGAACTATTAACCTAAGAGAGTTCAGCAACGTTACTGGACCCAATGCCGATGTACAAAGTCAAACAGGTAAAAATGAGGGGCACCTGGGTGGTGCAGTTGGTTAAGCATTCAACTCTTGCTCTCGGCTCAGGTCATCATCTCAGGGTCATGAGATGGAGCCCTGTGTTGGGCTCAGCATGGAGTCTGCTTGCATGTCTTTCTTACTTTCCCTGTGCCCCTCCCCCCACTCTCTCTTTCTCTCTCTAAAAGAAGTAAATAACAGGTAAAAATGTAATAAATACAATAATAAACAGGTAAAAAAACAGGTAAAAATGTAATAAATACAATAATAAACCACATATCACAATAAGAACAGATATAAAACTCCCTAGGAAATTCAACAGAAATGTGAAAGATCTTTAAAGATATGTAAAAACACAGAATAAATGGAGAGATATATTTTATTACTGAATGAGAAGTGTATTGCCACCAAAAAAAAAAAGTGGCAATTTTCTCAAATTATTCTTTAAAGATTTTAACTTAAATCAAAATGCAACACAGTTCATTATGGAAACAAAGCTGATTCTCAAGTCCATATGTAGCTATTAAAGGCCAACTACAAACAAGATTATTTTGAAGACGAAAAAAATGAAGGAATACTTGCCCTAGAGTTAATGTAATGCTTTAGCATTTTAAAGAGCATGATATTGTTAAGGGAGTAGACAAATTGACTAATGGGAGAAGGAGGAAGTACTGAAGCAGGTGCATAAATATATAGAAACTTGGCCTGTGGCAGACATACATTGTACTGGGATAATTAAATAATCATATTTTTAAAAAAATATACCTATCATGCATTATATATAAATATAAACAAATTGTACCTGTAAATTTTTATTTCCTAGGGTGAAAAAGATCTGAGACAAGTATGTTAACACATTTTTCAACCCAGGTAGTAGATACCTAAGTATCTATTATATATCGTCTATACTTACATGTGTTTGAAATATCTCACTTTTAAAATTAACAATAGAATAATATATTTTAACAGCTAAGTTATTGAGTATTTTTTAAAAGATGATAAAATGTGGCCTCATTAAGGGTTAATACTTTTTTGCTACAGTTATTTAATAAAAGAGAGGATAATTGTTTATTTAATAAAAGAGAGGACAGTTTCTTAGAAAATGTTCATAAAAATTAAAAACACTTTTTTAAGTACTAAAGAATCTTGGGTGAACATTTTACATTCAATATATTATTAGTAGTGAAGGTCATAAGTTAGTTCATTAATTTGAATAATGCTGTATTTTACTTAAGAAATTTAGCTCTTTCACATATTTTGATTGACTTCCTTAATTTTCTGTTGTTACTTGACATATGGCTTTGTGCTTGTGCTTTCATTTTGTACTTATAATTAAACCAGCATAATCATTTTCTCAAGAAAATTCTACAGATGAGAAATATAGAAATAATTTTATGTTCATATTCAGCAGTATAGTCAAAAAAATACAAAATGACCCAAAACTATTTTTTCTGAAAATATAGTAACTTAATAACTACCCTTATTCTTACTGGTAAAACAAAAGAGGCAGTAAAAGTATTTCTTCCTCCAGTTCTAAATTTTCCCCTGAAGTCCAGACTTCTATACTCAAGTGTGTACTCCGTACTATTCTAGGATATCAAATAGATGTCTTAACCTCAAAAGAGCCCAAACTCTTCCCAGCTGCACTCCACTGCACCAGACCTATTCTTTCCCAAACCTTCCCCATCTCAGTATGCTATTCCTTTATTTATCTAGGAGTCAACCCATAGCAACTGTCCTTGATTTTTCTTTTTCTCTAACCCCAACAGCAAAACAATTGGTACTTTGTGGCAGTTCTACTTTCAAAATCTGCCCAGAATCCCATCTGTCTTCCATGCCTGTTGCTAGTTTGCTTGTCCAAAGTACCATCATCTTTCACCAAGGCATTCTAACAGATGGATAAGTGACCTCCTTGCTTCCCTCTTATCCTTCTTTATCCATTTTTCATACAACGGCCAGACTCATTATTTTTTTTAAAAACGCAAACCACAACAAATAACTTCACTTCTGCTCCAACCGAAGTTAGAAATTCTTTTCTCGTCCTGCGAAGCTTACACAAGCCTATTTCAGCCAAACTTCCCACCTCTCCTACTATTGCTCCCCTCTCCCCATCCCTTGTCCATTAAAATACAGACAGCAATCGTCCCCTTGCTTTTCTGATACCATGAGCCTTGGGGTTTCTGAATTGACTACTCTTTCATGCCTGTTCTTCCTGGTCATTACTGGCCAGCATTTTTTCTTGTCCCCTCTAAGATGCTGCCTTTTCGGGAAACCCTTTCCTGACCACGAAACAACAGTACTGCTCCTCGGTCATGCTATATCTCATGGTGCTAGTCTTATTTTATTTCTTCACACCTCCAATCACTGTCCAAAATTATCCTGTCACTTTCTTTGTCTACTTGTTGACTGTCTTTCCCTAAGTAGAAATTATGCTTTACAGAAGAGGAAGCTTGTCTGTCCTGTTCACTACTTTATTCCCAAATCACAATACTCTGCCTGGTACATCCGCTACACTCTCAAACACAGGTCTTCAAAACACCACCTGGCCCTCAAAACTATTTGGTTAAAAAGTGAATTTTTTTTTTTAAATCAGGTATCGGAATATGATGTCTGACATTGCTACTTTTTAACATTTTTGGACATTCCATCTATTGCAATAAAACATGAGACTCATAGAAAGACTGCTTAAAGGGTGTTTAAAGGATAAACAGGGTTAACCAGGAAATATCTATAACGTTTATCATTTAAAATATATGTGTGTGTGGGTGTGTGAATACATATATATTTATTATATGCACACACATATATTCACATATAACCAGGATATACTGAAATATATAATATGTAACACTATAGTTTTTGTGTAAGTAAATATTAGTTAACTTCTTGGGGGGAAAATACATTTACTTCACTTCTGAAAACTAGATACATTTTGATATGTCAAAAAGGTGAACATAAAAATGAAACCTCAAGATATTGAGTGAAAATATGGGAGGACTTTTTGGTACCTCAAGATGAGGAAAGATTTCTAAGCGTCAAAAAAATAATGAAAATAAAATAATAGAAGTCATGAAGTATAAGATTGTTGGATTTAGCCACATGAAAATTTAAATTTCTGTTTATTAAAAATAATACTATGAGTCAAGTTAAAAACAAATATTGGCTGGGAAAAATATTTTTCAAAATTACAACAGAAAATGCTTAATATACTTAATCTATTAGTCTTATAAGTCCAAAGGAAAAATAGGTTAAGTGTGTGAATTATCAAATTTATAAAAATAAAGCCACCATGTATATGGAAAAGATATTTACTATTACTAGTAATTCAAATTTATGTTTCAAGCAAGACATTATATGTACACTCAGGCACTCACGGTGAAATTATAAATTTATCAATTTTTTTTCTGGAAAAAAATAGCAAACTGTGTCAAAGGTTTTGACAGTTCTTAGCTTTGACCTGTTCTACTTCTGTTCCTTTATCTTAAATAAATGGAGATGCATAGATTTAAGTTTAAGGGGGTTTGTTGGAGAGTGACATAAATTACCAAAACATGAAAACATCTCATTATCCCACAATTAGGGAACCTGTGAAGAATAACACCACATCAACAGAAGACTATCGAAATAATAGTTTAGCAGAACTTTTAACAACATGGATGGGGTGTTTTCAATATCACATAGATTAAAAAAAATCTTCATTATGTCTACATATTACAAATTACTCAGGATAGGTTCAGTTAAACTGTAGTAACAAAAATATCCCCAGTTTCATGATTTAAATGAGAATTTATTTGTTACTCTCCTTACATGTACAAATGGGGTCAGCAAGGGGTATTTACTTATAGTAGTCATTTGTGGACCTGGGCTGACAAGAGGATCCATCTCAACAAACAGGTGTTTCTATGAGCATCATATGGGTAAAAAGAACCATGAAGAATCATACTTCACTTTTACTTTAATGGTCAAAATAAGTGACATGGGTACATCTACCTTTAAAGTGTGGGCGGAAATGCAATACCATGCATATCCCAGAATAGCTTTATGTTTCCCAAGTGTAAAAAATATATTTAGAAAACCTCTTTGATGGGGTTGTAGTTCTAATGTTGTGTGGTGGGCTCACAAATATTCATTTTATGATTATGCTTCAGACTCCGCATATCCATCACCCATATCAGATACCACATCTAAAAGGATAACATAGTTAAAAATGGAAAAATAAAAATAATCACATGATTAGACCAGGAAGTTGAGCTGTTTAGAAGCAGCCACTAACTTGACACTCTGCTTTATATCTCAGCTCCCCTGCAATTATTATGCTACTTTGTTCCAATTTGTTTTTGGAAAAGAAAAACAGATATATTTATAGTCTTTGTTTACCAAGGCTGCGACCCTATTAACAGCTGCTTGAACTACGTATTTACTGTCATTCTATCTGACTTCATTCATTGAGTCATTCAGTCATTCAGTCATTCACTCACTCACTAAACATTTATGGAGCACATTTAAGTCAGGCACTATGTTTGGTTTTGAGGATATCATAATAAAAAAACAACTTCACTTTGCTGAAGTAGCAATAGCCATGAAATATGAAATAATGAAAAAGGCAAAGCACAATGATAAAATCAAACCCATTATTCTCTACAGGAAGACGTGATAAAATCTGCTTAGAGGGATTGGGGAAGAACTTTATAACTTATGATGAAACGGATAATCCATCTGGGACTGAAGAATAATTTGGGTATCACCTTAGGACATGGAAGAAAAGCTATCCCGTGGGGTAGAAATAGCACATTTAAATGTAGGGAAACATGAAAGGCCCTATGCACCAGGGTCCTAATGTAGACTGATATAAAGAGAGTACAAGTTTAGAAAAAAGAAAGAACACTGGAATATGAGACTCAAGGAAGCCATAAAGGCTGAATTCTTTTAAAGTGAGAAAAACAACTATTTGTAATTGAGCCATTTTGTTTTAGTTTTGTTTTTCATTTCTTCATGTAAACTCTGAAAGTAAGTCTTCAAATGAGTTCAGATTTGTATGTTATTCCAAGAAACTTGTTTTTGTTTTGTTTTTAATATAGGAATTCACTGAAGGAGTTAAAATAGGGAGTAACACAGTGATTCATATATATAATTTAAGAACACGTGACAGCCATTGAATGATAAATTAGCTAAAAGCAAAACGAAACTGCAACACCAATTAGAAGGACGTTACAATAATTCTGGGGGAAAATACAGTGAGATAATAAACTAAATGGAAGCTGTGGTAACAGACAGCAGAAGTATTTGGGGACAAATTTAGGGTATAAAATGGTAATTGTTCAAATGAGGAACATGGGGTGGAGTTTGCAGGACGAGATGGTTAAAGGAGAGGGCAAGCTTAAAGATTATCCCTGAGTTTCTGGATTTGATAACCAAATAGAGTTTTGGTGCCTATGATCATGAGAGAAAATATAGAAGGAGGGAGAGGCCAGCAAACTGTCAGGTTTGAAAAGGGCTAATGACGACTTCTGCATAAGATATAGGCAGTAAATGTAGTTGTAGGGCATTGTTCATATTAATTTGAGTCAATCTTTTCTAATCCATTCACATAGACCAAACACATTGAGCCTTATTTACTCTTGGCCAATATGATGGTGCAGCTTCACAACTTTTCAGGTACATTCCTGAAAGACACTGTTAAGGGGAAAACAACTCAGTGAGCAGAACTGCAACAGTTCACCTGGCTGTTCATTGTCTTTGGAAGGGAAAATGGTTAGAGGTAAGAATCTATACGGTAAACGGGCTGAGGCCAGCAGGACTTGGAAGGAACATAATTGAAAAAAGTAACAAGGAGGTCTAGGGAAGAGTCATGTAGATGGACCTCTATGAATGGGAGAAATAGGTGAAGATATTTGCATCTCATGTGAATACTCACCAAAGGATGACCTTAGTAGAGAAAGATTTTAATAATCAAGCATAGAGGATGGACCACTGCATGGATACCACTTTCCTTTTTTCTCCAGCCATTCCTATTACTGCCCAGTGGCCTCATAAACAAAGTGACTATGGTGGCAGGAATAGAGATTATGCATGGGCTCACCAACATGGATTTCCATTCACCAGGATCAGCCTGGCTACCTCAAGTGTTGAGTGCCCATTCTGCCTGCAGCAGACGCCAATGCTGTATCCTCAATACAGAACCATCCATTCCCCAAGATGATCAACCACTTGCCTGATAGCAGGTTGATTACAGTGGACTGCTTCCATCATGGAATATGCTTTGTTCTTACTGAAATAGACACTTACCCTTGGACATAGATTTACCTTCTCTGAATACAATACCAAAACTATCATCTGTGGACTTATAGAATGTCTTATCCACTATCACGGCATTCCACGCAGCATTGATTTTGGTCAAGCAACTTACTTCACAACAGTTAAATGTGGCAATGGGCTCATGCTCATTGAATTCACTAGCCCTGATGTGGTCTCCACCATCTTGAAACAACTGACCTGATGGAATGATGGAATGGCATTGTGAAGATTCAGTTATAGTGCCAGCTGGATGGCAGTATCTTGCAAGGCTGGGGAAAGGTTCTCCAGGAGGATGTGTGTGCCCTGAATCAGTGTCCGATATATGGTGTCGTTTCTCCCATACCCAGAGTCATGAGTCCAGAAATTAAGGGATAGAAATGGGAGTAACTCCACTCATTACTATCCCTAGTGATCTACCAGCAAAATTTTTGCTTCCTTGTCCCCTCAACTATAAGCTCTGATGGTCTAGAGATATTAGTTCCAAAGAGAAATATTTTAATCAGAAGACACAGTAATAATTACATTATAGTGAATGTTGGTACTGTTAACTATCTACTTTGGTCTCCTCATGATTCTCCCTCGATAGGCAAGGAAGGGGTTACACTATTGGTTGGGCTTATTGATTCTGCTCAAGAAGGGAGAAATTGGATTGTTACTGGAGGTAAGGAAGGGGACATCTTGAATACAGGAGATCCCTTAGGGTATCTCTTAGTACTCCCATGTACTGTGATTAAACGAAAAACTACAACCCATTTCAGGCACGTCTGCTAATGGCCCAAAACTTTAGACATGAAAGTTTAGGTCACCCCACCAGACAAAGAACCACAACTAACAGATGCTTACTGAGGGCACAGGGAATATGGAATGGATAGTGGAAAAAAGTAGTTATAAATACTAACCATAATCATCAGACCAGTTACAGAAAGAAGGACTGTAATAGTTATAAGTATTTCTTATTTTATTTTTAATAAGTTTGAATAGATATTTGTTTCTTCTTTCTCTTATTAACTCATCATCCAACATGAGATGTATTATTATTAGTTAACTTTATATAACGGTAAGTTATAAGATGTCAAGAGATAAGATTGAATATCACCCAAGGACTTTGCATCCACTTCTGAGGAAAAAAAAAAAAAAAGAGTTAAATATATTTTCATTTTTAAGTAAAATAGTTGTATCCTGTTAGGTGGAGGTATGACTTTGTTATTGGCTTTATTTGGACTGTAAGTATGGGTTAAGGAGATGCATATAGATGTAGTGGTGTTTGTTTGTTTGTTTGTTTAACTGTTTTCTGAGAGGGGGAGGGGCAAAGGGAGAGGGAGAAAGAGAGAATCTTAAGCAGCCTCCATGCCATGTGGAGTATGACGCAGGGCTCAATCTCACGACCCTGAGATCATGACCTGAGTCAAAACCAAGGTGGACACTTAACCAACTGAGCCACCCAGGCACCCCAATGTGGTGGTGTTTTTGGTATGCCAACTTGACTAGGCTTCAGACTCCAGGTATTCAAATACAAATCTAGGTATTGGTGTGGAGGCATTCTGAAGCTGTAATTAAAGTCTATAGTTAATTGACTTTAAGTAAGGGAGATTATTCTAGATAATCTGGCTGGACCTGATCCAATCAGTTGAAAGGCTTTAAAAGCAGGGCTGAGGTTTCCCTGGAGAAGAAATTCTGCCTGGGGACAATAGCTTCAGCCTATGTGCAAGAATCCCAGTCTGCTCCTCTAAGTGACTAGCCCAGTAGACATTGGTATTGTCTAGACTAGTCTCGTTAGCTAATTTACTGCAATAACTTTCTCTGTATGTATCTTCTAATGGTTCTGCTTCTCTGGTTGAATCTTAACTGATGTAGACAGGAAACACATGTCTGCTGTTATTACAACTTAGACTATATACCATAGGCATGAGCAAACTGTAGGGCTAGACTGAATCTGAAATAACAATAAAAAACTCAAACAAAACTGAAATATATTCTTTATGCACAGTTTGACCAAATTTGTCTTCTTTTCTGAGAACCCTTCTCCAAAAACTTCAGCTGTGGGAAATTAAGGAAATCCCAGCAAAGATCTGGCATGTTGCCTTATAAATTATTGAATCTATCAATTATTGAATTTGTTTTCTATAAACTTATTTCTAAGTTAACTTAGCTTGCTTAGTATGAAGCCAGGCTCAGATTCATTTTTTTATCTGGCAAATTTCAGGAAGCATTTCATTTGGTCAATGATGGAGGGCAACCAAGTCCACTGCTTGGCTTTATCAGGATTTCATTAAACTTGAGGTCCTGAGATTTTCACATTTAGAAATAAATAATATTTTCCTGGGTGACTCAATCGATTAAGTGTTCTTCATGGTTTCAGCTCAGGTCATGATCTCAGGGTCCTGAGATGGAGCCCGCTGACAGGCTCCGAGTTTAGCTCAGAGTCTGCTTAAGATGTTTCTCTCCCTCTCTGCCTCTCCCCCCACTCAGGCTCACAAACGCCTTCTCTCTCTCTTCCTCTAAAATAAATAAATCTTTAAAAAAAGAAAGAAAGAAAGAATATTTTTGGTCTTGTTGAAACAGTTTTCTTATTATTTTGGTTTTTTAGAATAATTTTATGATTTTAAATTATTTTACATTATGGTGGTTTTGGCTGTTGACCTTATTTATGATGACTTTAATATAACTTTCTCTATTTCCTTTAAAATAGTAATAATAATGCCAACACATGTTGAGGGTTTACAATATTTAGTTGCTCTGCTAAATTCACTGTAGTGATTTAATCCTCACAAAAGTCCTTTTGACGTAGGTACTGTCATTATTCCCAATTTATAGATGAAAAGTATAGGCACAGGGAAGGGAAGTAACTGGCCATTGGTCACATAGCTCACATAGGTCACATAACAGACTCAGCTCTGTATAACTAGAACTCATACACTTAACCACTGGTGCAGCAGCCCCTGGCCGAGGAACCTTATGCTAAGGATATAATAGGAAAACATGTTTGTGAGTCTTTGGCTTAGCGTAAATGTCAGGCCAAGCAGCCGGGAACGCCCGGTCTGTGAGCAGCGGGAAGCCCGGCTTGTCCAACGGTTGGGAGCCAACTTCGCCAAGGCAGAACACTGCCAAACTTGATTGCTCTTGACAATAGCCCGCAGGGTCCATAGAAACATGTTTAAGAATAGGCCCCACTTGCTGAACGTTCCATCATCTGATCCCCTGACCTCCCCCATGATGTACTACTATTCACTAGGATGTAATACGGATCACTCCCTTGACTGTCTTTGATTGTTTATTGCCGATAAATACGCGGGGTTGCAGCTGTTGGGGCAATAGCACAGTCTTGGCGGTGGTGTGCCAGCCGGTCGTCCCCTGCACCCACGCTCTCTTTCGCAAGCTAACCTGTTTGTTCCTCGTCCTTCTCCTGAATCAATGGCCGCAGCGTCGCGGCACTGTGGGTTACTACAATTAATTTAAAAGCAAAAGGAAATTAAGTTTTTATTTTTTTTATTTCATAATTGGTTAATGTCTCAATGACTGATTTTTAAGATGAATAAATTAAATGTGAGTATTACTCCCTCCAAAAGTAAACAAAACTAGCTTATTTGTGTTTGGTATACTCCAGATTTTTTTCCTGAAAATTGATAATGCACAATAAAGTATTCTCATTCTTGATTCATAACATGACACGGACTTTCCTCTGTTTTCAAATTTCTAAGGACAATAAAATTATTTTCTTGACTTACCAATATTTTAATAGTAGAAGACAGATATTCTAATGAATGATTGGCTTGTTCCTCTTTCTTTCCTTTCCATCTTTTCTTTCTTCTTTGCTTCTATTATTTCACTTTTGAAGAGTACTTGTGGGTGTTTCCCTTGCCCAGCTTCAGGAATGCATAGAGTTTTCTTGAAGTCAAAATTAGTTATGCAGTCATTGTAAGCCTGAGTGAAACTGACAAGCAGATAAAAGGAGCAGCATTGGTCATTGTTCCTGTCCTCCTGGCTATGATGCCTCTCCAAGGAGCTCTTGTTTCCCATTTTCCTTTTAAGAAAGAAGTGAGATTCTTCGTGGATCTCAATGTCTTTACTCCATTTGACTTACTGCAGATTGATGTTGCAGCACCACGGTCAGTATCTCTCAAAGACGTGTCTTCCCTCTCCCCGAGTTTATCTCCTCCTTTTGTTTGACCTCTGTACCTCTGCTTGTAAGATAGTCCGTTCTTCTCACTCTGACTCCCTTCTTGTCTAACATCCATTCTTCTCTCCCACTCAAAAGAGGAAATTTGGGAAAGAAGACTAGAAAAGGAATATAGACTAATATAAGAACAAGATTAGAAGCCCTGAATTTCTGTAGGGAGATAATGAATCCAGCGGAAATAGTCCAGTATTCTTCTTCTGCGGCCCAAGGATGCAAACCTGTTCTTCATAATGACTCTGTTGGGAGAAAAATAAATTGGTAAGAGCAGAAAGAAGGGCTCAGTCATGTTTGATATTGTACAACATGGAATAGGATCAGTACACTTTGCTTTCTCAGTTTGGAATATAAGCCACAGATGGGAATTGTAGACGGCACTGCCTTAAATTGAGAGATATCCATTGGTATCCAGCACAGTCTAATTCTGATTGTGATTCATGACAATGGGGTACTCTGTTGCCACGTTCCTCCCCTACAGTAAGCCTAACTCTTTAAAGTGACACTGAAAAGCAATTACATAGCTGCATCAACTGACTAAACGTTCTCCTTTAATAGAGTAGACGAAAGGGACTTCAGCAGATGGCACATGCAGCACACTCCAGTTAGAGAGAGTGGTTTATAAATGCATGCTTGTTAACTATCACAAAATGTAAAGTGTGAGGTGACCAAGTGAGATGCAAAGCCGTGTGCCCTCACAAACAGATGAGATAAGGAATGCTACCCCCAACACACCATGAAATTTACGACAGCGAGTAAGAACATGCTTTCAGGAGTAAGACCACCTGGTTTCAAATCCTGATTCTGAAACACCCCCAACTGGGTGACTCCAACCACTCAGAGAATTTCTTTCCTCTTCTGTACCTCAATAATAGTACTTCCCCTACAGATGTGCAAAAACTGAATGAGGTAGTATGTGTGAGATATTGAGTATGCTACCCGGCACCTAAAAATAACTCAGTAGGGGTTAACTTAATTAAAGGAAGAGAAGGATTTAGAGTTGCTGTTAACACTGAGGGATATGGGGGGGTTTGTTTGTTTTTTTAATGAATTCAGGTGTTTGTAAGAAAGATTTTAAGATAGACGTGGTATTTCGTAGTTATCCTGAGGCTCTTACTTGGCATTCTACCTGCTTATTTACTTCTCTGTGTCACCTCCTCCAATTTCCATTAACTGGGACAAGGACTCCGTTTATTCTCTCTTGTATTCTCATCAGTGCCGCCACGTGCAGCATATAATATAGCATTAGTGGAAAGAAAGAAAGTGACTAGACATAGTGTTATTTTGGTTTTAACTACTCATTTTATGCCCCAAATAGAATATATGATCTTCCAACAGAACATCATGACATTTTTACTTATTTTGTTTTCTTTTTTAAATTTATTTTCTAATTTTTTATTTTAAAATAATTTCAGGTTCTTAAGAAGTTGCAGGTATTCCAGGGAGTCCCGTGCATCCCGTGCATAGTTGTCACACAACATCAAACCCAGGAAACGGACACTAGTATAATGTGAATGTAACTATATGCAATTTTATCCCTTGTGACAGTTTGTATAACCACCACAATCAAAACACATAACTATTTCATCACCACAAAGTTCTCCCTCATTTTACCATTTCATGGTCACTCCCACTTCCTTATTTTTCTATCCTTAAACCCTAGAAACCACTACTTTGTTCTCCACCTCTATAATTTTGTCATTTTGAGAATGCTATATAAATATAATCATATAGTATGTGATTTTTTTAAGGTTGGATTTTTTTTCATTTACCATAATGCCCTTGAGATCTAAGTTGCTGCATACATTCAAGTTTACTCCTCTTTAGTATTGAGTAATATTCCTTGGTGTGGATGTACCATGGCAACCATGGCTTATTTAACCATTTTTTTAAAAAATTCAATTAGCCAAGGTATAGTACTTCCTTAGTTTTTGATATAATGTTCAATGATTCATTAGCTCATTACAACACCCAGGGCTCATCATACCACGTGCTTATCAAAGGATATCTAGATTGTTTCCAGTTTTTCGCCTGTTACAAATAAAGGAACAATGAACATTTGGGTATGCAGTCTAAGTTTTAATTTCTTTGAGGTAAATACCCAGGAGTGGAGTTATGGGGTCATTTGATAAGTATATGTATAGTTTTACAAGAAACCACTAAACTATTTTCCCAAGTGGCTGCACGATTTTACATTTCCATCAGCAATAATGAGAGATTCAGTACCTCACATGCTTGCCAGCTATTTCCTCACAGTATTATCAGCACTGACATTTTACCAGTATGAGTAAATTTAGAAAACTTATTTCTGTTCACATCCTTATACCCTCCACCATTTAAAAGTGTCTTAAATATTTCCTGTATGTATATATTGCAAACCACATCAGATGATACTATAATTTTTGCTTCAACAGACAAGTACAATGAAGAAAACTCCAGGTAAGATGGAGTCTCCTCACTGGAACACAGCTAGATAAAGATCAGATCATTTCTGAACCCCCACAAAACTGATCCGAAGTCTCCCAGACGAAGTTGCACATCTATGAGCCAGTGGGCGCTCCCCAGGGAACGGAGCCCTGACTGAAGGGGGAATACCAAGAGAGGAGGAGAGAGAAAGCGTGGAAAGAGAGAGAGAAGAATGAAAACAAGCAGAAGACTGCCCAAGAAAACTATTGCTCAAAATCAGTGATGGGGCGACGCATGTGGGGCTGGGGGTGGGGGAGAAGTTGCATTACCACCAGTTTTCTGCAGGCAATGTAGAGCAGATTCTGAGGTATGGTGTTGGCGCCACAGCCAGGTTCTTGCCCGGGGAACTGAGTGGTGCCCCAGTGGGGGGGCAGAGCCTAGCCCCAGCAGCCGGCAGCCTGAGGATCCCTAGGGTCACATAGGGAGAAGGGTTCCCTTGCTTCGAGTGCATCCCCTGCTTGGAGTGCATGGGCAAAGGACACTGTGGGTGCCGTTGAGAGGTCCCATCCACCAGCAGAGGCACGAAGGTTGGCTGAGAGCTGCAAACCCCGGCTTCCTGGGAAGCCGCTGAGGGCTATGATTTACCGTAAATTCTGAATCACTGCGCATTTGTGCCGCTGCCTTCTGCGACACCCTGGTACTGGCCACAGCTTGAGAGTTTGAGTGCATTTGGAAGAGGTGTTACAGCCTCCTTGCAGACAAAGGACCCTGAGGGCGCCGTCCAACAGTCCCGCCCACCAGTCTAGGAACAGAGACAGACCCCGGTGGCAGCGGCTGTGTGCTGCGATTTACCATAAACTCTGAAGCGCAGTGTGTTGGAGCCATTGCCTTCTGCGACAAGCCAGCACCAGCCACAATGCAGGGAAACCCTCCTCTAGAGGATCAGCGTGGGTCTGTTCCTCAGGGGTCCCTGAAGTGTGGGGTTTTGAAACACAGCTGTGTCTGAGATAAAACACAGGAGTGCTGCGCCATTTGGCAGGTGGACAGCTATGACATAGACAGGGTGAAGACGGGTAGCCGAGGGAAACCAGGGAAGAGGAGGGGTCATTTCTTCCTGTCTGTGAGAGCTCACTAAAAAGTGGTGGCAGGCATTTCCCACTCCAGAGATGAGAGAACAGGGCAAAACCATTTTCTCTCCACACACAACAGCTTGATCCACCCCAGTGAGCTAAACAGTGCCCAGTGGAGAGCAGAGCCGCTACACCAAGCCCTGCCCCACTGCCCCCCTGCAGGTGCATCTCCACTAGGGCAATTCCACCTGAGAAATAGGGCAGCAGGTCCCTCCCCCAGGAGACAACCACAAAGCCCTCACCCACAAGTCGGCTTATTATAGAGTGCTGCAAAGCCGCTTTAGGGGAAACAGGATGAGGTGTCCTCTGGGGTTCTTTTTTGTTGTTGTTACTTGTTTCTTTTTGTTTTTGTTTGTTTGTTTTTGTCTTTTTTGGGGGGGGGTCTTTTTTTTTTCTTCTTTTGTTTTGGTTTTTGGATACAGAAAGACATTTTTAATTTTTTATTGTACTTTATATATTTTTAAATTTTGTTTTTCTTCTTTTCCTTTTCTTTCTTCCTACCTTTTTTCTAACAGTTTCATAACAAGCAGACCAAAGCACACCTTGGATCTAGCTTCCTATATGTATTTTATTTTATCTTATATTATTTTTCTTTTTTTTTTCAGTTTTATTTTTTTCTTATTATTTCTTTTTTCTATTTTTTTCTTTCTTTCTTTCTTTCTTTTTCCCCTCCAAAATAACAAGATGCAGGAATTTACTCCAAAAGAAAGAACAGGAAGAAATCATGGCCAGAAGATTTAATCAATGCAGATACAAGTAAAGTGTCTGAACTAGAATTTAAAAAAATTTTAAGAATATTAGCTGGGCTTGAAAAAAGTATAGAAGACATTAGAAAATCCCTTGCTGCAGAGAGAAAAGAACTAAAATCTAGTCAAGTCAAAATTAAAAATGTTATAACCGAGATACAGTC
The DNA here is from genome assembly GCF_017311325.1 of Ursus maritimus. NCBI lineage: Eukaryota > Metazoa > Chordata > Mammalia > Carnivora > Ursidae > Ursus > Ursus maritimus. The sequence continues at coordinate 27,665,009 of NW_024427107.1, read as the reverse complement.
CCCAAGTGGAGGCTATAAAAATGAGTATGAGTGAAGCAGAAGAGTGAATCAGTGCTATAAAAGATGAAGTGATGGAAAATAAGGAAGCAGAAAAGAGGAGGGCAAAACAACCTACTAGATCACAAAGGTAGACTGAGGGAACTCCGCAATTCTATAAAGCAAAATAATATCTGTATTATAGGAGTTCCAGAAGAGGAGCAGGAGAAAGGGCAGAAGGTTTATTTGAACAAATTATAGTTAAGAACTTCCCTAATCTGGGGAAGGAAACAAGCACTCAAATCCAGGAGGCACAGAGAACCCCCTCAAAATCAACAAAAATAGATCAACACCTCAACATATTATAGTGAAGCTTTCAAGTCACAAAAACAAAGAGAAAATCCTGAAAGCACTCAGGACAAGAGGTCCTTAACCTACAAGGATAGACACATAAGTCTGGCAGCCAACCTGTCCACAGAGACCTGGCATGTCAGAAAGGACGGGCGTGACATATTCAATGTAAAAGTGGGGAAAATATGCCAAGAATACTTTATCCAGAAAGTCTGTCATTCAGAACAGAAAGAGAGATAGTTTCCAGAACAAATAAAAACTAAAGGAATTTTTGAACACTAGACCATCCCTGCAAGAAATATTAAAGGAGATCCATTAAACAGAGAGATAGCCCAAAAGTAACAAAGACCAGAAAGGAACAGAGACAATCTACAGCAACAGCAATTTTACAGGTAATACAATGGCACTACATTGATATCTTTCCATAATACTCTGGATGTAAATGGACTAAATACTCCTATCAAAAAACATAGGGTATCAGAATAGATTAAAAAAACCAAGACCCATCGATATGCTACTTACAAGAGACTCATTTTAGACCCAACGACACCTCATATTGAAAGTGAGGGAGTGGAGAAAGGTTTATCATGCTAATGGACATCAAAAGAAAGCTGGAGTAGCCATCCTTATATCAGACAAACTAGATTTTATACCAAAGACTGTAATAAGAGATGGAGAAGGACACTATCATATTAAAGAGGCTTAGCCAACAAGAAGATCTAACAATTGTAAATATTTATGCACCTAACTTGGGAGCAGCCAATTATATAAAATGATTCATAACAAAATTAAAGAAATTCATTGATAATAATACAATAATAGCAGACGACTCTAACTCCCCACTCACAGCAATGGTCAGATCATCTAAACAGAAGATAAACAAGGAAACAAGGGCTTTGAATGAAACACAGGACCACATGGACTTCATAGATATATTCAGAGCATTCCATCCTAAAGCAACAGAATACACTTTCTTCTTGAGTGCACATGGAACATTCTCCAGAATAGATCACACACTGGGTCACAAATCAGGTCTCAACCAGTACAAAAAGATTGAGCTCTTACCATGCATATTTCCAAAAATAATACTATGAAACTTGAAGTCAACCATAAGAAGAAATTTGCAAGGACCAAAAATAGGTTTAACCTCCATAGGTTAAAGAACATCCTTTTAAAGAATGAAAGGGTCAAGCAGGACATTAAAGAATTTTTTAAAAAATACATGGAAGCAAACGAAAATGAAAATATGACAGTTCAAAAACCTTTGGGATGCAGCAAAGGCAGTCCTAAGAAGGAAGTATATAGAAATACAGGCCTTCCTCAAGAAACAGGAAAAGTCTCAAATACACAACCTTACCTTACACCTGAAGGAACTGGGAAAAGAACAGCAAATAAAGCCCAAATCCAATAGGAAAAGAGAAATAATAAAGATTAGAGCAGAAAACAATGATATAGAAATTTAAAAAAAAAACAATAGAACACATCAATGAAACTAGGAGCTGGTTCTTTGAAAAATTAATAACATTGATAAACCCCTAGCCAGACTTATCAAAAAGAAAAGAGAAAGGACCCAAATAAATAAAATCATGAATGAAAGAAGAGAGATCACAACCAGCACTGAAGAAATACAAACAATTATAAGTGAATATTATGAGCAATTATATGCCAACAAATTGGGCAATCTGGAAGAAATGGATACATTCCTAGAAACATATGGACTACCAAAACTGAAGCAGGATGAAATAGAAAACATAAAAAGACCCATAACTAGCAAAGAAATTGAATCAGTAATCAAAAATCTCCCAAAAAACAAGAGTAGAGGAACAGATGGCTCTCCAAGGGAATTCTACCAAACATTTAAAGAAGAATTAATACCTATTCTTCTCACACTGTTACAAAAAATAAAAATGGAAGGAAAACTTCCAAACTTTTTCTATAAGGCCAACATTGCCTTGATCCTATAATTAGACAAAGACCCCACCGAAAAGGAGAATTACAAACCAATATCCCTGCTGAACATGGATGCAAAAATTCTCACCAAGATACTAGCCAATAGGAGCCAACAGTACATCAAAAGAATTATTCACCATGACCAAGTGGGATTTATTCCTGGGCTGCAAGGGTGGTTCAACATCCACAAATCAATCAATGTGATACACTACATTAATAAAAGAAAGGATAAGAATAATATGATCCTCTCAATAGATACAATAAAAGCATTTGACAAAATACAACGTCCTTCTTGATAAAACCCTCCACCATGTAGGAAGAGAGGTAACATATCTCAACATCATAAAGGTCATAGATGAAAGTCCCACAGTGAATATCACCCTTAATGGGGAAAAACAGAGCTTTTTCCCTAAGGTCAGGAACACGACAGGGGTGTCCATTCTCACCACTGTTGTTCAACATAGTACTGGAAGTCCTAGCCTCAGCAATCAGACAACAAAAAGAACTAAAATGCATCCAAGTCAGCAAGAAAGAAGTCAAACTTTCACTATTTGCAAATGACATGATACTCTATGTAGAAAATCCAAAGATTCCACCAAAAAATTGCTAGAACTCATATAGAAATTCAGCAATGTGGCAGGATATAAAATCAATACACAGAAATCAGATGCATTTCTATACACTAACAATGAAGCAGCAGAAAGAGAAATCAAGGAATCAATCCCATTCACAATTGCACCAAAACTGTGAGATACCTAGGAATAAACTGACCTGAAGACGTAAAAGATCTGTACTCTGAAACCTATAGAATACTCATTAAAGAAATTGAGGAGGACACAAAGAAATGCAAAAACGTTCCACGCTCATGGATTGGAAAAACAAACACTGTTAAAATGTCTACGCTACCTAGAGCAATCTACACACTCAGTGCAATCCCTATCAAAATACCATCAACTTTTTTCACAGAGCTTGAACACATAATCCTAAAATTTGTGTGGAACCAGAAAAGACCCCGAATAGCCAAAGGAATGTTGAAAAAGAAAACTTAAGCAGGAGGCATCACAATTCCGGACTTCAATCTGTATTACAAAGCTGTAATCATCAAGACAGTATGGTACTGGCACAAAACAGACACATAGTTCAATGGAACAGAATAGAGAACCAGAAATGGACCCTCAATTCTATGATCAGCTAATCTTCAACAACACGGGAAAGACTACCCAATGGAAAAAATACAGTCTCTTCAACAAATAGTGTTGGGAAAATTAGACAGCCACATGCAGAAGAATGAAACTAACCACTGTCTTACACCATACACAAAGATAAATTCAAAATGGATGAAAGACCTAAATGTGAGACACGAATCCATCAAAATCCTAGAGGAAAATAGGCAGCAACCTCTTTAACATTGACTGCAGTAACTTCTTTGCTAGACATGTCTCCAAAGGTAGGGGAAACAAAAGCAAAAATGAACTATTGGGACTTCATCAGGATAAAAAGCTTTTGCAAAGGAAACAATCAACAAAACTAAAAGATAACTTATGGAATGGCAGAGTGGAAGATGTTCACAAATGACATATCAGATAAAGGGCTGGTATCCAAAATCTGTAAAGAACTTATCTAACTCAACACCCAAAAAAACAAAGAATCCAGTTAAGAAATGCGCAGAAGACATGAACAGACATACAAATGGCTAACAGACACATGAAAAAAGGCTCAACATCACTCGGCATCAGGGAAATACAAATCAAAACCACAACAAGACACCACCTCACACCAGTCAGAATGGCTAAAATGAACAAGTCAGAAAATGACAGATGTTGACAAGGATGCAGAGGAAGGGGAACCCTCCTACACTGTTGGTGGGAATGCAAGGTGGTGCAGCCACTCTGGAAAACAGTATGGAGGTTCCTCAAAAAGTTAAAAATAGAGCTACACTATGACCCAGCAATTGTACTTCTTAGGTATTTATCCAACAGATATAAAAACAGTGATTCAAAGGGGCACATGCATCCCAATGTTTATAACAGCAATGTCTACAATAGCCAAGCTATGGAAAGTGACCAGATGTCCATCCACAGATGAATGGTTAAAAAAAAAAAGATTGGTATACATATACAATGGAATATTACTTGGCCATAAAAAAGAATGGAATGTTGCCATTTGCAAGGATGTGGTTAGAACTAGAGGGTATTATGCTAAGTGAAATAAGTCAGTCAGAGAAAGACAAATACCATAAGATTTCACTCACATGTGGAATTTGGGGGGAAACAAAATGGATGAATATAGGGAAACGGAAGGAAAAATAAAATGAGATAAAAACAGAGAGGGAGGCAAACTGTAAGAGACTCTTCACTATAGGAAATAAACCTGATAGCAGGGTGGCAGGGGGAGGTCGGTGGGAGGATGGGGTAATTGGGTGATGGGCATTAAGGAGGACACTTGATATAATGAGCACAGTATGTTATATGCAACTGATGAATCACTAAATTCTACCTCTGAAACTAATAATACACTATGTCTTAACTAAATTGAATTTAAATAAAAATTTTAAAAAAAATAGAAAACTCCATAGGAGAAGGAAAGTATATTGTTTTTATCCATATTTTTACTCTTTCTATTATTCTTTCTTTCCGATATTCCAGGATTCCTGCTTCTTTCATTTTCTGCCTTCTTAGGGAACTTCCTTTAGCTATTCTTTTTGTGTATGTCTACTGGCAACTGTCTTAGTTGTCCTTCAGCTGAGAATGTCTTGATTTACTCTTTATTCCTAAACAGTAATTTTTGTTAAATATAGAATTCTAGGTTGTTAGTTCCTGTGTTTCTGTACTTGGAAAATATTGTGCCACTTTTTTCTGGGCTTCGTGGTTTCAGGCAAGAAATCTGCTGTTTTAAATAATGTTTCCCCTATTGATAAGGTATTGCTTCTCTTTTGCTGTTTTTAAGATTTTTTTTTTGTCCCTAGTTTTCACAAGTGTGATTATGAATTGTGTTGGCATGGATTTCTTTGAATTTAGTCTGTCTTGTGGTTTGTTAGTGTTTGAATCTTTCATGAATTTTGCCAAATTTGGGAAATTTTTAATAATTATTTCTTTGAATCCTTCTTCAGTTCCATTCTTTTCTGCATATAAGATTTCAAGAACATGAATATTAGATCTTCCATTATAATCCTGAATGCCCCTGAGGTTCTGTTTAGTCTTTGTTCCAGTCTGTTTTCTATTTGGCTATCGGGTGATTTCTATTGTTCTATCTTCAATTTAACTGATTCTTTCTTCTAGGCCTCTTCATTTTGCTGTTGAGCCCAGCAACTAGTGTTTGGTTTGTTTTGGGGTTGTTTTTGGATATTGTACTTTTAAGCTCCGAAATTTCCATTTGGTCCTTCATATATCTTATTTCTTTGCTGAGACAGTCTGTCTTTACATTTGTTTCAATAATTTTCATAATTTTTGATGAAACAAACATTTTTATGATGGCTGATTTAAAATCCTTGTCTGATAACGATATCTGTTTTATGTTGGTGTTGGCATCTGTTAATGGACTTTTCTCCTTCTAGTTGAGATAGTCCTGGTTCTTGGTATGATGACTGATTTTCAAGAATCCTGAACTTTTGAAATAGTATGTTACGAGGCTCTGAATCTTATTTAAGTCTGCTGTTTTGGTATACTTTTCCTGACATCACACCAGTGAGGAAACGGAACTTTGGCATGACTGCTAGAAGGAAGAGGACCTCCAAGTTCCCCACTTGGACTCCAGTGACACCTGAGGGTTGGAGAAGGGTACATCGTTACTGCTGGGCAGGGGTGGGGTTCAGTTTCCCCACTGATAAGGAAAAAAAAAAAGGCAAGACAAATCTATCATCTTACATGTGGCCCAATGATGCACATCTGAACTATAGAGGATATGACATTTCTAACAGGTCTCATGACTAATGTTTTACTAGGTAATAAAGAGTAACCTTATCTTGACAATAGCTAGCCCTCCAAGGTCATGGAGACCTTACTTTTAACATGCACACATTCCTTAGAGACTTACACTATCCCTAACCACCAATAACTAAAAAGTATAAAATCAATTACTCCTCACAATCCTAGTGCAGCTCTATCTGCCCACTCTTTCTTCCTGTCCCCCTGTTATAATAAAAGTACCTTTTTGCAGCTTTTTCTGCCCATGGGTCCTGTCCCCATGCTATTTTTATAGCACCTTTTTGCACTGAAAACATCTCAAGAATTCTTTCTTGATCGCTCACTCACTGGCCCCACATTACCCACTAGGCCTCCGCTGACACCGCCACTGAGGTAGAAGTAGGGGTCTTGTTACTCCTCCCTTGTTGCCTCCACTGATGTTGTATCATGTGACTTCATAATCATTGGACATTGGGCCATAAATTTTTGTGTGGTCTTCGGTTGGAACAACAGAATTATGGTTTAATTTTTTTGTTTTTCTTTTCTCTTCCCTGGTCCTTTGGCTAGAAAGAGAAAGCTTTTATCCCGGTGTTTTTTTCTGTTTGTTTTGTTTGTTCATGTTGGTGGGTTGCTGGCTTTGCCAGCACCCAATTCAAGGTATATATGACAAAAAGAAACCCCAGGAAACTCCCCATCATGCTATTTCTCACATTCGGTAGTTTCTAGCTGGTCTGCCTTTTTCTCTCCACTTTTAATAATTTTCTGTTTATTTTATATGTAATTTCTAGGATTTTTAGCTGATGATAATGAGAGATATAGGGGGAATACGTCTATTATATATTTCTGCATAGTATTTAGTATCATTTTTAAAAATACTTTTTGTCAACTGTCTCTATGGAGAAAAGGAAAAGTAGAGTTTGGAAGAGGAAGATGGAGAGAATAATAAAAAAACCGGCCTTGACTGTCAACAGCAACACAGAAATGAACCAGCTTGGATCCCTGGTTACAAAGTCTCCTGCAAGACCAGGAAATCCTCTTCTCGTGCAGCAACACAAATTTCCTCAGCTGCCCAAGGGCTAAATAAAGAATGGATAGGACAGGGAGGGTAAGAGAGTAGGAAATAGATTGGGAAGACAACTGTTGGGCAAGAAAGTGAGCCCACTCTGTCACATGGTATGGATTAAATAATGAGCATCAACCCACAGAGAGGAGAGGGAGTAAGACCCACTGCTGGAGACATGGTATGTCCTTGAGTAGAAGAATCACATCCTCTTTGTTATTCTTCTTTCTTACAAGGTAAATGGTGGATGACCAAAGAATTAAGCTCCAAGTAGTCTAGGATTCCTCACCAGAGGAGTTGGCTTGAAAAGCCCCAGCAGTAGAAGAACTTGGAGTCCATGGGAAGTAGTCTTTTCTCCAATTCTGTGGGACGTTCAGTTCAGAAGCAGCCTTTCCAGCCAGGAGGAGGGAACCTCCCAGCCCCTACCTGCCCTTGCTTAGCATATTGTTCAGGCAACTCAGAGTGAGATGTAAACATCACTTCCAAGTGCATCTGCTCACTGGATCACATGCACTCCCCGGTATATTTCATAGCTAAATCTTCTTCCTAGATACAAAATCTTTTTGATTTCAAATTATTAGTCATAAAAGATGGACTCGATTAGTCAATATGTACAAATAATAACAGAGGTCTAATAAAATACATTTTCTTTAAGCTGATCACACAGTGAAAAACAATATAGTGTCTTTAAAAATCAGCAGTCATACAGGCTCATGACAGAGCAGGGAGTGAAATCCAGGTCTGAGCTGCAATGTCGCTGCCTTCTATTGCAATGCCAGACATCCTGAGCTGTCTTTACAGTAAAAATGATGATATCATTTTTTGTGAGTTTCAAGAAAATGCCATCATCTTTCCTTTCAATCATTATAGCAAACCAGATAGATCGACACATTTATTTTTAAAATATTTTACCTCAATCCTAAGGTTAACTCCATTGTTCATTGCTACTGCAGCAACATCAGATTCTTGCTAAAATTTATGTCCTTAAATTGTGACAAAACAAGTAGCTAAACTAATATTTTAATCCTGTGTAAACAAAGTAATTAACAAACAAAAAGAACTTTCACTGTTCAGCTGCTTGTCATGAGGCTTTGCTGACAGAATCAAAGGAAGAGATGAATGAAATTACAAAGCAAGAAGCTGTCAGCACTGACTTCGACGTAAATCACTACTGACTAAAATCAACATACACAATACTTACTTACCAAGAAATATTTATCATATGTCGTATTTTATTAGAAGGACTTAAAGAAGCCTCAGCACATGATTGCTGATTAATTGGTGGTATGCAGGGACTGAAAGAATCCCAGGGTAAAAAAGTGAGTTAGTGAAAGAGTCGCACATAAGAAAATAACAAAGGAATATTCTATTCAACACCAAATCTCTCCTTTTTTTCCCCAGCATAGATGTGCAGGCAATGTATAGAGAAATTGGCAATGAGCATGCAATATTTAGAAACATAAATGCAGCCCCGCTGAGAAATATCCTGGTCCAATTACTTGGGCTTCTTTCGGGATAAAATTAAGTTGCCAGGCAACGGACAAAGATCTAATTTCTCAGAAATAGGAGTGTATGTGAGGCGTTGTGTGTGAGGGAGGCAGAGAGAATACACAAAGCATCCTGGTCCTAAATGGCTCGATACGATAGATAGACTTGTGGTGCTGATGAATATAATAATGGGAAGGTATTAATACAATTGATTTTTCAAAAATATGGATTCCCACAAAGCAAACAAACCCTTCTCCTCCCTGCTTTTTTTTCCCCAAAAGCAGCAATGCAGAGATGAGAAAAGCAACCTGTGTTAGCTGCAGAGGTCAGAGGCTGGGTGGTGACTATTCTGGGCGTGCCACGGCATATCATTAGGAAGCCAGGTGGGAGAAAGACAGATTCCTTGATGCTACTGCCGAGCAGATAATATATGAGGTGCCTAGAACTTCAAAGGGTCACAACCTTTACTGCAGCATTGATTCACCATAGGACAGAAAAGCTAACGGCCAGTAAAGGAAGGCCTCGGTCTCCCACTGGAAAGGCAGCAATGCAAAGATGAGCAATGAGCATCATTAGCGTTTTTTGAGAAAAATCAAAATATTTGCTTGTAAAGATCAGTAAGAGATAAAGTCGATTGTTTTCTAAATCTCTAGTGAGATTTTCAACACAGGTCCAAACTTTCACCTCACTCATTCGCGCACACACACACACACACACACACACACACGTCCTCCCTTTTAGGTGCGTGATTGTCACCTGCTGCAATCTATGCAAATATCTGTTCCAGATCTATCCTAATTGGATACAAAAGCAATAAATGTAATGGGACATGGTTAACCTCCCAAAGGCCTATTAGTCTGCTCAGCTGTGACAGCTAGTAGGAAATTTAAGTAGTTCCAATAAATCATCCAAAGGCAGAGAGCAACTGCTAATAGAAAGAGAATCTCAGAAAAAGAAATATCTGATGGAAAACATTCTGGCTTTACAGATATCAATCTGTAATTTCCTTAAACCTTACCCTACCTTCTCTTTCTCTCTGGTATCCTCCATCTAGAAGTCTTTTTCTGCAGGAGCAAGCTTGAATTGGTGCTCCCTAAATCTAAGTTTTTACTCTGTAGGGTTTCCAGAATGTTTTATTGGCCTAACATTGACCTTGTAAGTCCTATTGGTAAGATCCAATGCTTAGTATCACATTCTCACATGCCCTGTTGTATGCATACTTATGCACACACATGCTTCACATATGCAGGTCGAAAATTCACAATGAGACCAACACTGGGGCACCTGGGTGGCTCAGTTGGTTAAATATACAATTTGATTTCAGCTCAGGTCATGGTCTCAGGGTGGTGAGATCAAGCCCCGCTTTGGGCTCCACCCCGGGCATGGAACCTACTTAAGATTCTCTGTCTCCCTCTCTCTCCGCCCCACCCCCCAAATAAATGAGACCAACACTATAGCATGGACTCTTGGTATTCACAGATTCAGCATCCTAGGTTTTCATTATTCACAAAACAAAGCTTCAAAGGACAACAAAATCTTGTGATTTTTAATTTAGTTGAAGTAAACAATTGCTGAGGCTGTTTTGCCAAGTATGTTATATAGGTCATGGGTCAGCTCAGTTAATTATCAAATATCCTATTCATATTATGTATATTTTAGATGAGAAACACTAAGTTATGTTGATGTTTAATGACTTACTCTGGGGCTACAAATGGTAAATAGATGTTCTGCATCCAATGTAGATCTGAACCAGACCTAGCAAATAATTGAAATTATTAATGTTCTTATGTAGTCATGTCAAAGGTAGTTCTTAACCTTTTTTTTTAAAGAATTTGCCAGACTTCTTTTCACATTAGGAGACAAAGTTTTTCCAGGTTGAGGGTTGAATTGCTTAGAGCATGGTAAAAGGATACTTTTATGTGTTTCATAAATTTTGAAATCTATATGTCTTGGAGCTATTGGCAACTTGTACAGCGAATATTTTTACTGAACATTGCAAGTTATGTTTTCCAAATAGAATCCATATTTCCAAAACATTTCTTTAACTGGTCCATAGTGACATGCCGGCAGGATTCTTCAGGGCTTCAGAAGGATGTTTCTGACCACTTGCTGCCTGTGGGTCTCTGCAAACCCTCAACCCATGGACAACAGCAAATGGAGGGACAATATGGCAGTGGGTGAAAGAGCCCCTGGGCTAGCCACTGGGAAGAAAAGATTGGAGCATGCACACACTGAGAGGCTGGGGCAGACCCCTCCCTGTGGTCAGCAGAGGGACCACATTCATATCCTTTGCCCCAGGACAGAAACAGCACCATGTTCCTTCCCTTTAAAGATGCCAGCAGCCTGACCCACAACACTAAGGGGAAAGACTCCTACAGGTAAACAATAACAAGAAATACAATTTCTATAAGATACTCATTCAGTTAAGGCAGGAAAATCATGTTGGAAAAAAACCACAAAAACTGGTAGCTTCCACTGAAATAGAATAGAAGAGATGAATAAAATCTTCAGACAAAAAGTAATGAGAGTCCTCAGGAGAGAGAATTAAGCTCCAAAAAGACTTTCTAGAAATAATGAATATGGTTTCTGCTTTTTAAAAAGTTAAATTTTAAAAATAAAATAGGAAAGATGTATGCTAATTAGCCATTTAAGGTTTTCAAGGATTAAGAGAGATGTGTTACCAAAAAAATTAAGTTCCAAAGAGCTGGAATTTATGAGTGAGAGTACATGAGCCATAGAGGACAGACCCAGAAGATCTAACATAATAGGAGTGCCCAAAAGGATAGTGGAGTATAGATGGGAAATGAATTACTAGACGAAACTGTTTTAAAAAAGAAATCTACCCTTGGGGTGTCTGGGTTCCTTAGTCAGTTAAGACTCCAACTCTTAGTTTCAGCTCAGGTTGTGATCTCAGAGTCCTGGGATCGAGCCCTGCGTTGGACTCTGCACTCAGCTTGGAGTCTGCTTAAGATTCTGTCTCTCCCTCTTCCTCTACCCCTGCCCCTTACCCCTCCCCCGTCTCATGCACGCTCTCTCTCTCTCTTTCTCTCAAATAAATAAATACATCTTTAAAAACCAATAAAAAAGGAATCTACCCTGTAAATATTCAGATAGAGTTTACCATGCCATAGGCAGTATGAATGAACACACACACACACAAACACACACGCTCATCTAGACAGATCATTACGACATTTCTGAAATGCAAGGAGAAAGAGAAAAATCTTACAACTTTCAGAGAGAAAATTACAAAAGAAAGAAGACACCCTTCTCAAATCATCTTTCAATAAGAGTTAGGTCTCAACTGATAGTGGCAGAATGACCAGGATTTTGTAAAATGCCTTTAAAAAGAACTATCAAAGATGTAAAGCAAACCATCATGCTGTACCCTTAAGCTAATACAGTTATGTATGTCAATTATTTCTCAATAAGACTGAGAAAAAAAATTATTGAAAAAGACATTATTTAAGAGACAGTCTCATGATAACATGAGACTAAAAATCTCAATTGTTTTAACCAAAGATTTCAAACAGGGATGAAAGAAAGTAGGAAACAAAATATTTTCTAAAGGTTTCACATCTATGTGTGAAGTGTAGAAGAGACAGCAAGTAGAACATTGTAAGAAGAGAGTATATTTATTATTTATCACTCCTAAAATATTAGAAAAATATATGTATAATTTTGACTGTTAAAGACCAGAAGATAATCAAGTTGGAATTAAACTCTACAATTAGTAAGGGTAAAAGAGAACAAAGAGAAACTTGCCCAACACAAAGCAAAAAAAGGAAAAGCAAGAGCAAAAAGAAAAAAGTAGTGAAAAGATTGTCAATTTAGTAAAATTTGGGAAATAAAACCAATGTTATGTGACCAAAGTAGATGTGAAGAAACATTGAAAAATAAGTGAACTGTTTAATCTAAGAAAGTGGAAGGAAAAATAAAGTAATAAGGAATTAATCATAATGAATACTGTAAGTAGTGAGAAATAATTAAAATAGAAAACAAAATAATAAAAGAATAATAAAAGCAAAATCTAGTTCTTTGGAGACTAAACAGATAAACTACCTGAACAAGGAAATAAAAAAATCTTAAGAGAGCAATATTAAGAAATATAACTGTAGGTAAGGCAGCAGTGGAAAGAATTACATTGTAACACATGACTTCATAGCAACCTATTGAAGTGACTACAGCAGCACTGCCTAATACCAACGCGATGGTGAAAACATTCTGTCCTTGCAGGGTCCCACATGGTAACCACAAGCGATACGTGGCTGTGGAGCACTTAATATGTGGCTTATAACATTAGACAACTAAATTTTTTTCAGTTTTATCCAATTTAAATAGTCACATATGGTTAGTGGCTGCTGTACGGGGCATGGGGAAGCACAGAGGAAATGAGGGTACCCCCCAAATTTGACATCAGAAGGAGAAGATCTGAGGAGACCAAAATCATACAAAAGACCAATCAAATACCTATTAATTTAAAAGGCAACAAGTCTGGACTTAAACGCTGGCTTCCGCTTGATGTTTAAAGATCAGGTGATTACTATGTTATTTCAAATATTATGGGTGATTTAAAAATGAATAGAAATTTCTCTAATTCATTTTATAAAGTTGGGAAAATCTTGATACCACAACTCGATGAAAATAATGCAAAAACCAAAACTGTAGGCCAATTTCACTAATGAATGCTAGTGCGTGACTCTAAATACCAGCAAATCAAATCCACCAGCATATTAAAAGGTTCATAACTGAGTTTTCTACTAAAATTATTGGTGTGGTTCAAGGGTAGAAATTCTGGCAATGTAATTCACTGCACCATTAAATTAAAGAGGGGAAAATATATATGATTATAGCAATAGATGCTGAAAGCATATGACAAAATGCAAACTCATTCCTAATAAAAACTCTTTAAAAAATAAATTACTTACACATGTTAAAGGCTGCCCAAAGTCAATAGCAAACACACTACGTGGTGAAATACCGTAATCATTTCCATTAGATCATAAGAAAAGAGAAAGAATGCATCTTTATTGCTAATTCAAAATTATTTTAGACTTCCAAGACAAAGCTTTAACACAATAAGTAGAAATAATTACTCTCAGTTTGCAGGAGTATGCTGAAATGTCTTTATTTGCAAATGAATAAAGGACTTAAATGGCTTTAAAATGGAGATATTACAATAAAATCCAGGAAAATTTTTATGCAAACATAGCATGTGAGCTGTCTTCTCCAGAAGTCAAAGACTCCAGAATCCTCAAAATACTCAAAGAACAAACCTGGACACCAAAATCAAAACACTTCACATGTTAGAAAATGACATAAAGTTAAATACCAACGATTTAGAAAACAATTTTGCAAGTATGAGGAAATGTATTTTACTTAATTTCCTCCCAATCTTATTCAAGAAAAAGACAAGTAATCCATTAGAATAACTGAAGAATTCAAAAACTCTTTACAGAAGAGGAATTAAAATGGAAAATGAGCAAATAGAAAGATGTTTAATCACACAAGCAGTCGGAAATATGCAAATTATCACTGCAGTGGGATACCACTTTTTAAGACATTAAATTGGCCTACAATTAAAAAAATAACAGCGTCTAGTGTTGGCAGAATATTAATTGCTACAATCTTTGGGAATTAATCTGGCAAAGCTGATTAAAATTAAAAGTTTTATGACTTATGCCCGGAAAGCCACTTTGCGATTTAGCCCACAGCTATAAACGCGTGTGATTAGGGGCCGTATTGAGGCATTGACTTCGGCAGTATAAACCCACCGTATGTTTATCAGTGGAAGAACTATGGAATATTAGGTGACTGTTTGAAAGACTGTGTTTGAGCTACGTCTGTTGTCCTGGTGAGACAGACGCACATGTTGTATTGTTCAATGGAAAAATCAAGTTGTAAATTAAAGTATATAGTATGATTCCGTTTTTATATTTAAAAAAATCCTACGTATGTGCTCGTCTGCTTCTGGGAACAGAAAAAAAGTGTGAAAAGACATACCCATTAGGCTGTGTGTTTGTTGCTATGTGATATTTTCCCATTTTAAGCCTTCCTTTACATTATATATTTTTTTCCTTTTGAAAAGCAAAATATTCTTGCTGTAGCAAATGAAACAATGTAAAATAAAGATATACAAAGAAAAAGCAAATGAGCGCCCCTGCTCCATGTCTCTATTCCCTTTCTCCAACGCCACCCCTTGTGATAACAAATGTTAACAGCCCAGGGTGTATTTTTTCTCATCTTTACTCTGGCTTAAACAAATATGAATATATACAAGTATATGCACATACATAATGGTTTGCTTATTTCTACTGAAAGAGAATCATGCTGCACATACTACTTGGTGACTTGATGTTGGTACCAAGCAATCTATCAGGGATATTCCTGATACCCAAGTGTGAGTATTTGTGTGTGTGTGTGTGTGTGTGTGTATGTATTTCTTTTTTCTCTCTCTGATTTAAGTCATACACAATTTTAGTTGAGTGGTTATAACACTAACTTTGGGATATATTTTGGGAGGTTTTATCTTTTTTGATATGTTTGGCTTGATTTTGTGTTTTTGTTTGCATTTTTGCATTTTTATCTTCCAATCTTCTCTCCCTGTCTTTCACAGGCTGGGCTATTAATACTCAATACTTCAGGTAAGTAGAAATTGAAGAATTATTATTTTTTAAATAAATCTGGTTATTGTTTTCTCTTTAAAATGAGCAGTTATCAGTTTTGTAATATAGATAATCTAGTAGGGACAAAACTAAAGGGAAAATGAATTTATTTATGCTGTATAATATTATGTTCCAATTTTTATTCCTTTTATGTCAATTATATTCCTATTATATGGTAGTCCATATATATGAACAGTAATTTAATATTTATGTGTGTGTGCGAAATCCATCTCAAGTTACTAACAAATTAATCAGAAATTGGGGAGCAGAGGGTGCTCAAAAAATGCCTTATTAACCCTGAAAATGATGAGAAAAGTCATTTGACAAGTTTATGGATGAATAGTCCATTTCCTAGGAGACAGATTGATTCATTGAATTAATATATATTAATATATATACCTATAAATTCAACTGTGAGAAAATAACCCATGGTGTAGACTGTTTCCACCATAAATGAAAGAGGGCAGCTTGAAACACAAAGCACCAGCCCCAACAAAATATCTTTAGCTTTACGTGTCTACTGCTTGTAAGCTTTGAATATTCTGAAACTAATATAATTCTCCTGCCTTTGGAAAGGCTCTTCACTGGCTGTCCAGTCTAGTGGTCTAGTGGGAAGAGCAGGGCTCAGCCCCAGAGTTTCTGGAGGTGCAGTATACATCCACCTCTCATCATCTCTGTGGTCTCTGCTCCGTTTCTCATCGATACAGCAGACACAGGAGAAAGCATGCACCTCACAGAGTAATGGGGCGGAGTCAAATTAATATACATAAAGTCCTTAGAACACTGCTTGGCACCCACTTAGTGCTATATAAGTGTTTGCATTATTTTTACTGCTGTTTGTGTTGTCAAAACACGATTGGCTGTCCTGCAGCGGCTCCTATCCTGAGTCAGAAGCACGGGCCACCCAGCACCCTTCCCGGGAGACTCCTTGTCAGCTCGCATCAGGATATTCACAAACTGAACTCTCCTGGTTAAAGCCTCCATCTAAGTCCAAGGTGAACGCCTAAAGACTCTGAGAGAGGCAAGAGAATGATATTAAAACATGGGGTCAGGTGAAATTTTAAAAATTTAAAGCCTAAGGTATTTAGAAAGCTGTCAGACTCTTACACCTGCAGGGTCTGGCTCCAGAAATTATTTCGCCGACCTTGTTCCCTGTCCTAATTTCCTGTTGCTCATCTACCATGCGTCAAAATTTTTACTAAGTTTAAATTCTTTCTGAAAGAAAAGTTAATATCATCTTAGCCAGAGGCAAAAATAGCCTAATCTGGCTAGAATATAAGAGCTTAAGTTGAGGTATCTTTGTCATACCTACTTTGGAGCTGCTCAGCAGTTTGTCATATGATTTCTGTTTATTCTTGTGGTCTGTTTGGGTTCACATTTCAGAGACTTGTAGCAGCTGTATGGGTCTCCTGGTAAGTAAAATAGAGCTAAAGAACCTCTCATTCTTGCCCACCAACACCCCCTTCCAGCCTCCCTCACTCTGAACTTGAAACGGTCTCTTCTCTCCCAAATCTTTGAGTCACCAAGTCTCAATCTTGAAATGAACTCCTTCATTGTGTCTTCTCTGTTTCCATCAGCAGCACTCTCCTTTTTCCTGATGTTAGCCCACAGCAGGACTGCTAGCATAGCTGATTTCGGGTACATCAATTTCCTGCACAATACATCGACATGAACAAAAGACTTCCTTCTCAATGTAATTTGTCTTCTCTTTGAAATTCTGAAATGCTCAAAGGCTGGGACTATGTTACATTCATGTCTTTACTTCCAGTATTTTTTTGAATTTTCTTAAATGTATTATTGAAGTATAATTAACACACATGGCATATTAGAACCGCGTGCCCAGTACACAGCAATTGTGGGGTGGAAGGAATCTTCAATTTAAATTTTGCATCCAGGGCTAAGAGTGCTGTCATGAAGTTAAATGCTTTTACTTTACAAAGATTAGTTTACAAGCTCTTTTGGGTATTATGAGCTTGTTTAGGAATCAGAAGCTTTCTTTGTTTTTGTGTATTCAACCTTCTCAAATGTCTACTGCATGTGCCAGGAGGAAAATCTTAATCTCTGTATGGTCACGTGTGACTACTTGAAAACCTGTTTCCCCAACTGTTAGAGACAAAGAGATTCCCCACTGAAAAAAGTTTCATAAAGATAATCTGATCTTAATTTTAGAAATAATGATTTTGATGAGCAATTTCTGTGAAAGGAAAGATGTCACAAGTGAGGCATTTCTTCGATAGAACAGCAGGTGGCAGCAAAGGGGACAATCTCGGAGTTCCCGTTTTTTACAATTGTTAAAACTGAAAATTGGTTTTTGTAAACCATTCTGAATCTTTTCTAAAAATTACCATAATTTCCAAAAATCAGTATGCAGTTTAGTTTAGCAATTACAAGACATTGAGCTTTTGAAAATAAAAATGTTCCTAGGACAAATACGCAGAAATGAACTCTCCTAGAATGCTCTCTTGAAAAGGTACTTTTTGGTAGATCCAAAAAGAAGAAAAATACACCAACTAAATAGATACTTGGCTTCCAGAAATATGATTGCTGGACCTTTCTCTTACATTAACCAAATTTCTTCTTCCTATGAAGCAAACTGTCATAGAAACATTTCTGTTTTTAAATCACCAAATTTAATTTATTATATGGTTTGGTGTATTTTTTTTAAATCCAGAACTAAAATGTTTGGCAAGAAATAGTAAATTTGTATAATGAACATTACAGTTTTATAGTAGGCACCAGAATTTATCTGTTCTTGGAAAAAAATCATGGTCATTATTTTAATAATTTTAAAGGTTAAGGGGCACTTGACTTATCTGGACGATTGACTAAATGTTTCATTTTACTATTTATGTGACTGTAGCAGTGATGACAACTCTTTCTTTTTAGAGATATCCTCTTTTCACATGTAGTTTTATTTGTGAAGGGAACAAAGATCAGAGAGGGCTCAGACCCTCTTTGCACCCAAAAGGAACAGAGAGAAAATAATGAATAATCGTATCAAATCACTGAAGTAGTCCCAGATACACCAAAACTAATGACAGTTAACAGCTGAAGGTTACACTCAGGTTTAATTATTGGTAGTTTTGAATACATTTAAGATTTTCAGACCACTTACAAGTGAAATGGCCTTTTTCCCCTCCTTTAAAAGAAATAATCTGTGCTTTTAGGAACAGACCAAGCTGGAACGGCTAGAGAGACTTTTTAAGGGGTATGTGTAAAGGGATAAAGTTTACCAGATAACAAAGACAATTTTAGGAAAAACATAGACCCACATAATGTTTTAAAATAAACAGTAAGGTATTTACATGCCCAGCTTTCTTTTTGTTAGCTCATCCCTCACTCCTAACACTGCTACCTCTACGAATCTCAGGCCCTCGAGCCTTTCTACACCTTCTTTCCTCTACCCTTTAAAGCTTATTTTCAGATCCCACATTCACACTGATAGAAATAATTTACAACAAGGGCAAAACTCTTAGGTTAAAGTTCCATTGAGTAAAATTCAGGTTCCCAACTATCAAACGAAGGGAGCTTCAAAGGGATGGGACAGAAGGACAGCATTATGGACATTGCACTGAACTCAGTCATGTAGTTGCTCCTTCCTGTTTTCATGTATGATGAGCTGAAACAATTGTAGACGTGGCCATGATATTGGTCTTCAAGGTGAATAACCTCTATATCACTATAATACATACCTATGACCAATACAATCAGAAACCAAACCAAACCAACCAACCAACCAAATAAACAAAAAAAACAAGCTCATAAATGTAGAAAACAGATTGGTGGTTGCCATAGGAGAGGATGGGTGGGAAGTGAGCAAAACGAGTGGAGAGAGTCAAAAGGTACAAACTTCCGGTTATAAAATGAATGTCATGGGATGTAATGAACAGCATGGTGACTGTAGGTAATAATACTTATTATCTATAGGAAAGTATCCATAAGAGAATACATCTTAAAAGTTCTCATCACACACAAAAAATTTAATGATGTATGGTGATGGCTGGTAACAAGACTTATTGTGATGATCGTTTTGTAATAAATACAAATATCGAATCTTAATGTTGTACACCTGAAGCTAATATAATATGTCAACTGTACCTCAATAAAAAAAAATCACAACTCATTTGAAATGGTCTGAGGGACATACATTCCCAAAGGAAATTATATCTTCTTCTCTAATGAAGTAGTTATAAGAAACATGAGGACTTCCTTTCTCAAAAGAGAATACCTGGGTTGGCTTCAGAGTGTTTGTTTCTATCACACAGCAATGGCTCACTCCCAAATGGAGGAAGCTCTAAGTCAAAATGTGACTTAGAAAAGGGGAAAGATAGCAAGATCAGTCAAAATGGTGAAAAGGCAATCAACACAAAGAAAAAAAGAAGAGAATCATAATAAAGGAATTTTGTTTTTAGAGCAGGAAGAATCACACATACCGGGACCACATTCTGTCAAAAACATGTGGAAAATATGTCTCCTCATCAGGCCACTCTTGGCAACTGAATGATAACTGTGCATGTTGGGTCAATAATGGGTCCGCCTGACCACTAGAGCTTACAAACAGGAAGAAAAGGAAGTATCTGAGTCAGGCTCCAGAAAAGGACAACAATGTGTATGTCCTCACTGTGTTTGGTTATCTCTAAATGAAAATAAATCTGATGCCACCTGGATCACTACCAGAACAAGGCAATGATCTAGAGATGGGTTCATTTTATTGTCTTCTATTCTCTTATAACTCTTGTGGGAAAGAAAAGCTGTTAGAGCCCAGGTCTATCACTAAAAACAAGAGCAGGGAGACAGTGATGACATGCATTTCGCCTCACAAATTTAGAAAAATGTTGCGTCAAGGCACATTAAAATCCTTGGAAAAAAGCACAATGTGTCAGATAGAAATGAAGCCACTATGTCAGGATTTCTTTCAGCTCAGCTCAGTGCAACCAATCGATCACATTCTTGCACAGATCCAATCAGTAGAACAAAAGCTTAAATAAATTGGTAGAAGCCAATGTTGTTCCAAGGGCCGCAAAATGAAGATGTATATAACTACATATAGATATCCAATTGATCCAGCACCATTTACTGGAAAGACTAGCTATTCTCCATTGACTTATCTTTGCACTTTTATCAAAAACCAGTTTTTTGTAATGTCAGATTAAGTCTTGATATCTGTTAGTGCAAGTCCTCCAATTTTGTTTTCCTTCTTGTGTATTACATCTGCTATCCAAGGTCCCTTGACTTTCCAGATACATTTTAGAATCATTTTGTTGGTATCTAAAAATAACCACAATGGGACTTTATTTAGAATTGAATTGAATCTAGGGGCACCTTGTGGCTCAGTCTCTTAAGCGTCCATCTCTTGATTTTGGTTCAAGATCATGAGATCTAGCCCTGTGTTGGGCTTCCACTAGGCATGGAGCCTGCTTAAGATCCTCTGTCTCCCTTTCTTTCTGCCTCTTCCTCTCCTCTCTCCAAAAAAAACCAAATAAATACATAGATAAAATAAAATAAAGAAGAAGAAGGAGGAGGAGGAGGAGGAGGAAGTGAAGGAGAAAGAAAAGTAACAAAAAAGAATTGAACTGAATCTATGTATCAAGTTAGGAAAAAATGACATCTTAACAATATTGAATCTTCTAACCCAAGAGCATAGAGTATCTTTCCATTAATTTAGTCTTTTCTTTCTTTCTTCAGTGTCTTGTAGTTTTCCATATACAGCAATTGTGCATTTATGTTAGACTTGTGCCTAAATACTTTTCATGGTATTGCAATCTTGTTTCATCTTAAATTACAAGTGTTTATTGATGATATATAGAGAAACAATTGGATTTTACATATTTATTTGATGTCTTGCAATCTTGCTATAATTGCTTATTAATTCCAAGAGTTTTACAAAAATTCATCTGTAAATAAAGACAGTTTTATTTCTCCCTCTCCAATATGTATTTACATTTTATTTCTTATTCTTGTCTTATTGCTTTAGGTAGGACTTCCAGTACAATGCTGAATAGGAGTATTGAAAGAAGACATCCTTACTTTGTTCCAGTCCTTAGATGAAAAGGTCTAGTCTCTCACCATTGAATATGATGTTAGCTCTAGTTTTTTATTGAAGTCCTTTATCAATTTGAGGAAGTTCCCCTTCTATTCCTAGTTTGCTGACAGTATTTATCATGAATGGGTATGGGATTTTGTCAAATTATTCTTGTCAATTGATATAATTTTTATTCTTTAGACTTTTTTATACAGGTCAGGTTGATTAGACATCCCCTAGAGATGCTGGAGGATGAGGAACTTCATTCGTTATGGAGGGGGATTTGATACTGAGAATGGAGAGTTCTGGCCAAACTGACTTAGAAGAATTGGATTTTAAAAGGAAGTGCACAAATAGGCCTAGGATAAGTTTCAGGAGTCTGACTAATGTTTGGTCAAGCAGAGAATCTTTGCTAAGTGTAATGGCTGACCTCATAGAATGCTCTAGGAAATGTTCCTTCTGCTTCTATTTTCTGCAAGAGATTGTGAGGAATATCATTTCTTATAATTTCTTCTTTAAATGTTTAGTGGAATTAACCAGTGAGATCTCTGGACCTGATATTTTGTTTTTTGGAAAGTTTTTAATTATCAATTCAATTTCTTTATTCCATTTCTCCAGTTATAGGTATTTTTCCATTTAACTTAACACAAAGATCAGTCTGTAACAGATTTGGAATAAAAAAACTTCGGCGTGCTCCACAGATTATTTGAGTAGACCTCCTCCATGTTGTTGCAATATTCCTATAGCATAAAATGAATATTGGCTGGCCTCCAGAATCCATGAGATGGGTGAAATTCCAGGCCTGGGTAAACTAAGGAACTAAAGGAAACTGAATGGCCAGAAGCACCACCAAAATCAGCCCTCAGAACAGTCTGGTGAGAATGCCAGTAACAGCATGGCTGCCACCACTGTCACATGGAACCAGACACTCAAGAGGTTTTTTGATACTAAACAAAGTCACTGCTGCCACTTCTACTGCTCCTGGAATAATGTCTTCCCTGCCTCTGATTCTTTGCAACACTCACTCTAGATTCAGTCTACTGGATTAGAATATCCATTTGTCAAGCCAAGATCCTTCATCAAAATGACTTCTTAACACATCTAAGGTCTATGAACGCCATCTACCACCAACGTCTGTCCCATTTGTTTACCCTTTCCTAAAAGCCAGACTTTGGTCATAGACAATGGGCTAGCAGATGGTCCTTAGGTAGTCACTAATGATACTGAAGATATTCAAACCAGGGATTGAGATTCAACACCAAGGAAACAGTCCTAAAACATGTGCCATCTCTTGCTTTCCAGCAAATAAAATCACTCTTTTATAATTGCCTGTAACTGAGGAGTATCTATTCCTCCAGTGACCATGTTTAATTAAGGGCATAAATCCTTAAAATTCTCAGGAATACAAATTCAGAGTCAATATCGTTCCTTATTTAATCTTCATCTCTAGGAAGAAAGAGGATGTATCTAAACTTTAGGCTAGTGTTCCCCGGAACTCATAGGAAGAGAAATATCAAGCCCACGTGGGAGCCGATGGCACATCCCTAAGATTCTGCACAGTTGCTACATGCAATGCTGGCATAGTCTTTCCTTGAGATCTTGTTTTCCTTTGCAAAATAAACACGAATACAGTAATTCCATGCTTTCTCAGGAGTGAGACAGACTTATAAGTCTATTAAGAAGCTGTTATTAAGGAGCAACACAGAAAAAGCCTCTAATAGCAGGAATAAAATGACTGAAAATAATGCATCATCAGGGACTAAAATACTCAAAACTTTTTTCGAATGCTTTGAAATAGTGTGTTTTGATGGCGGGATGTGGAGAGGAAAATAGAAGAGACTTGGGGACAATGTGCTGTTTTCTTTACTGCAGAATTGAGTACAAAATAGTTCCAATGACTTAGCATGTGACAACCTCTTAGTTATTATCCAAGTTAAAGTGGATTTCTGGAGCATGGCATGTCTGTAAGCCTGACATTTGTAGAAATGACAGTCTGTCTGAGAAAAAGCTTTTAGCATATTCTCAGCTGTGGCTCAATGTGAAATGTGAGACCTCTCCCTGTTCTGCTGAATGAATTTTTATGGAGACCTGATGTGTGATTATCTTATTTTTGAGGGTGAAGGAGAATTTAGCATCTCCTCAGTGTATTGTACTTCCCTCTGCCCTTGCTCCACAAAGAAACCAAGTTTAAAAAATCACAGAAATGCACCACAATTATACTACATAAAATCACAATGTCATGAGGTCCCATAACAATACAATTCTAGTGTTGTACAGAGTAGAAAATAATATTTAGGCAAAAAGCAGATCTAACAATATTTTAAGTATGATGTGGGCAATGTAGCTGGTTTAATCTGTGAAAAATATGTCCCTGGCCAGCATTATACTTCCAAATTTCTTATTCTTGCTCAAGCAAAATGTTCTCAGTATTTGGCCTGCCATACAACACATCACACCAGTGAAACCCTATGACTTGGATTTGAGGCACCAAATTCTACTCCTGTACTCTCAAGTGAGAGAAAGCCACTCTTTTGACAGATTCCACTACCCAACTACCCAACAGCCCAATCTGACTCAACACTATTGAGGTAATGATACTGGTTGTTGTTGTTGTTGTTGTTGTTGTTGTTTTTCCAGGCTGGACTCTTTTCATAAATGTAAACAGTAAATTACATCATGTCCAAATGGGAATGCATGACACACATCAGCCTTTCCAAGTTTAAATTACAAGATTGGTGACACTGC
The DNA here is from genome assembly GCF_017311325.1 of Ursus maritimus. NCBI lineage: Eukaryota > Metazoa > Chordata > Mammalia > Carnivora > Ursidae > Ursus > Ursus maritimus. The sequence goes on along the minus strand of NW_024427107.1, from coordinate 27,640,850 downwards.
ATAGACCATAGGATCTGCTTACTGACCTGCTTTCCTAGAAGTTTGCAGCAACAACTATCTTTTGCTCTCAAGTGAAGGAACTTCTGATTTTAGCATAAAAAATGTCATAGGTACCTTTGGAGCCATTATTCAGAGACCTGGCTGAGTGCCCCTCGTTCTGGGGATGTGGATTAAACAAGGAACAAGGCATCGCAGGTAGTAAGCTCATGCTCTTTCCCTTGCAGTGACTGCTATGAATTGGAGAGGAAAGAAATTAAAATACTATCAAAATTAATGGAATGCTATTTTCATGTCAGCAGATAAAATTGCATGGAAGTTTTAGAAGCAATTCCAAACCCATGGGCTTTGAGCATGGATGTTATTAGAGGTTGTTGAATATGTACGGCTTGTCATTCGAAGACAAGGCCCATTTTGTATTCAGTTCTGCGTGCCCACTGCCTCTCATGGTGTCTCCTTGTGGACTGTCCCACTTATTAATACTTAAACAGATCTGAATAGGTAAAAGCAGCCACTGAGATTTGGGTTGTCAAGAGAACTACCTTTTTTTCCCCTTCTGTTTTGATTTCCTCCCTTCTCAAACAACAGCTAAACTTATTAACTGGTTTTGTATGACAGGCACTATTCTAAGTGCTTGGCATTCTAATTTATTGAATCTTCACAGCAACCCTATGAGGTTCTATTACCCTTACACAAATGAATAAACTGAGGCACAAGGAGGTTAAGTAACTTGCCCAAGATACTACAGCTATTGAGCGACTGAGCTGTGATTTGAACTCATGCAGCTCTGAGTCTTCTGGAACTGTGTTCTCACTTACACCACGGTGCTCTTGAAGGCACACAGGAGCTTAAAGAAGAATGACAAAACTGGCCCCTCTAAAAAATTATTGGCAGTTTCAGTATCTAAGCAACTTTCATCTCTTCATTGCCGTAACCTTTCACTGAGATCCACTTTATCATTAATCAAAAAGAAATCGCTTTCTTATGGCGTGAACTCTGAAAATTTTCAATACCTCTGTCTTTTGATGATAACATTTTAGAGCAATCCTTCTACCAGTTCTAGTCCACTCAGAAATCTTAATATTTGTGGGCTCCGAAAGAGTAAAATATTTGAAGACATAATTAAATATGTCTTTTCATGTATTTATTGTATATATCTAACATATACTTAAATATTTCTCTTTTGCTGCAATGGACAGAACATGTCTGTTTCCACTATTAAGCCCAGCCCTTATCTGACACGCAGCTCCTAATCCACATGCTCTCCCTTGTGATGGGAGGTCTCTAAACTCCCACTTACTCTTCTCATTTGGAATTCAAAATTCCGATTCCAGTTCCAATTCAGATGGAATTAATTAATGCCTGTAGAATCATTAATTAAATGCACTTGAAAATCTTCACAGCCCTTAAATCTCACTTCCAGTAAAATGGTTGGTTGTGTGATGGTGTCTTGTAGTTATTGTTGTTTGTTTTGCTTTATGTAGGGACTGGTTTCCATACTGTCTCCTTTCCAAAGGCTGCTTCTAAAATAACTCCCATTGCCCAGCCCAACTAAATAGAGCACTATCACATTAATGTTTAAAAAGCATCGACTATGGTGTTAGTAGACATGCTTTCAACTACAACATACTTTATGTGTAACAACCAAATCACTTAACTGCACTTGCTTTATGTCCCTCATTTGTCCTATGGGAATTGTGCTCTTCCATTCCTCATGGAGCTGTTTGTTCATTTGCTAACTCATTCCATCAGTCAACAGAACTCTTCAGCATCTGTGGGAGACCCACACTGTTCCAGACACCAGGGAACCTACAATGAATAAACCAAGTCTCTTCCTTCAGGAAATCACAGTGGAGTGTTGTTGGAATTAAATGAGAAAAATGTAAGTAATGTCTTCAGTGACTCATGCATAGTAAACCCTAAAAATACATTAGCTATTTTAATTAAACCAGAGCATTTCTTTTACTCATAAGAGTTTAAAAGGATGAGCAAACTTGTTTTCAGTCCTCGGGCCCTGATAATCTCCATGGAAGCACAAAGACTACCAAACAGAAATGGGGAGTTGGAGGGTTTACCAAAGCACATACGTGGGTGATTAATTGTACTTAAAGTTATATGGAAAGCTTCATAGAGGAGGGTATTTGATATTTTATATTTGAGCAGAAGGTGAGGAAGAGGAATTTGACAACTGGATTAGAAAAGAAAAGGCAGTCTGGGATCTGGGTGGAAGGAATAGCATTTGTAGAAGCCAAGAGACGTGAGGGTGCATGGCATGTCATGGGAAAAAGAACAAGAGTCTGACCAGAGTATAGAGAGAGATAAGAGATGAAATTGCTAAGGCAAGTTGCGGTCATGTTGCAAACAGTCTCAAGTGTCATGCTAAGTAAGAAGTTGGAAACCATCCTAAATATAATGTGGAGAAACATGAAGATTTTAAACCAGAAAATGACAGGACTGGACACACGTGTTAGAAATCTAGAGCTATATGGATCTGAGTGTGAAAACCTAGAGGTGAGAATGTCCATTACAATCTATGGTAATGATTTAGTTAAGATACAAAGAACTAGCATGGTGAGGTGAAAAAGTAGATTGCAAAATCACTTTGAAGGAAAATGAGGACAATTTGGTGAAAGGAAATAGGTGACGAAGAGATTGAGGGAAATGAATCTTTTCAAATGATACTTTCATTATCCTTTTGAGGTAATGTTGAATATTGGATGGGTCAAGAGTCAGGAGGGATAGAGGGAGAGAGACAGAGAGAGAGTAAGGGGGTAGAAGGAAGGGGTGAGGGTAGTGGTAGAGAAGAGATGGATGTGAGGGGTAAGAGATTAATCAGATGTAGTGATCCAAAGGGGCAACTGCACCCCAATAGTTAGAGCGGCAATGTCCACAATAGCCAAACTGTGGAAAGAGCAGAGATGTCCATCGACAGATGAATAAATAGAGAAGCTGTGGTGTATATACATACAATGGAATATTACTCAGCCATCAGAAAGGATGAATACTTACTATTTACATCAATGTGGATGGAACTGGAGGGTATTATGCTGATGGAAATAAGTCAGAGAAAGACAATTATCATATTATTCACTCATATGTGGAATATAAGAAACAGGGCAGAGGACCGTAGGGGAAGGGAGGGAAAACTGAATGGGAAGTCATCAGAGAGGGAGAAAACCATGAGAGACTCTTAACTCTAGGAAACTAACTGAAGGTTGCTGGAGGGGAGGTCGATGGAGGAATGGGGTAACTGGGTGATGGGCATTAAGGAGGGCACGGGAGGTGATAAGCACTGGGTGTTATACATGACTGATAAATTATTGCTCACTACATCTGAAAAAAAGGGAGAGATGAATAGGTGGAGCAGAGGATATTTGTATGATACTATATGGGATGTATGTATGTATGACACGGTATGATTTGTATGATATTGTAATGGTAGATACATGTCATCATACATTTGTCCAAACCCATAAAATGTACAACACCAAGAGTGAACCCTAATGTAAACTTTGGACTTCGGGTGACAATGGTTTGTGACTGTATTGTGCCAAAATATACCATTCAATTTTAACAAATGAATTTTAACAGATACACCACTCTGGTGTGAGATGCTTAAAACAGGGGAGGCTGTGCATGAGTTGGGGCTCTTCAGGAGTATATGGGAAGTCTCTGTACCTTCCTCTCAATTGAGCTGTGAATGTAAAACTGCAATAAGTTCTACTAAATATATGTTTAAAAAACTATACATATGTTTTTTTAAAAAAAGATTATATATATATATAATTGTTGTGCCTGGTAAGTGGCTAGGTTGCTATAGATTTTAAAAATTAAGAACAAGCTCAAAGAAATCAAAGATGCAGAATGCAGAAACAGAGCACATTGGAGAAATACGGTCCAATCTCACAAAAGACAAATATAGTGGATTCACGGAGGAAGCACATGTATTCAAGGAGCAGAGGGTGAGGACGGTCAACGAGCCCTGATAACTACACTGTAGATTCTCGCGATCTAAAACGGCATCACAGAGAGGAATTTTTTTTCTAACAGGTTTTGGTACATTAAAATAAAACATAATCTAAAGACTAGGAATTTTAAAAGTTCAGTGAAATAAACAGGGGAATTGATTTGTTTTACATAGGAGGAAATACAGGCTCAGAGAGGCATTATAGTGAACGAGAAGATGTAACTCTCAAACTCCAATCTCTGGTTTTATAATTTGAGGAATCTTCCCATTGTACCCCTCTTCTTTATCTTTCAGACATAATACGAGATATAAGAAGAGGATGATATAATAAGACAATGCTGACTTATTTGATGAGGTTAACATGGTGGGATACCAAGCAAAGCAATTTTGTTTTCCCTAATTATTTCCTTTAACACTAGCTGTTGAGTAATACGTGATTATTAATGTGACCAGCAACATCCGGTATGAAAACTCTCAACTTTTTGCCCATTAAAAACACCTTCATTCCCCAGCTTGAGTCTGTCTTAGGTGGAATGCACTGGTTTATTATTTCTCTCCTACTGGCTCCAGTTTCTGGCCTCTTCGGAATGTGTAAATTGGGGTTGGGCAGAGAGGTTAGGGGTCAGCAAAAGTCCTAGGAGACTGGTAAAATTTTAATTTGGTCCTCTGGTTTTTCTCTCATAGGTGTTTTAGGGATTTCTCAGAAATATCTATCCTCAATGGGAACCTCTGGTTACAATCTCACGGAGTTGGAAATGCCTCCTTCCACCTGGCTGGCAGCTGACAAGGTGAAGCACCCTCACCTTCTGCTTCTAGAGCTGGAAATCCACCCACAAGCTCTTTCTGAGCTGTTCCCCTCATTGCTGGAAGAAAGCCCTCTTGAATGGGGTCATCTCAAGGTGTCTTCCCCTTCCATTATTCCACGATTGGTACAGTTGAGGTTGCTCCCCATGTGGCCTCTTAGTTGCTAATAAGCCAACTGGCCCAGAAGTCAGGTACCAGTCCCCCATGTTTCCCGAATCATCAGGGCACATGCTGTGTGAGGGGATCTCATGAACCTTGGAGTATACCTTGAAACACCTTTCTTCCCGTCTTCAAATGGGGTTGGGAGCTGTGGCAGGCAGCTTCTAAGATAACCCCCATTGGACAACATGTCTGTCTCTCTTCTCCTCTGTATTTCTCAGAGAACCTGTTGTATCTCAACCACATAAATACATACACTTTACATTAGAAGCTGAAAACTCTGTATTAGTTTTCTGCTATTTCATGCTCTTCGGCCTGGAGCAGAGGATGAACACCAGTCTGTCTTTGGGGGCAAGGGGTATCCCAGGCAAATAAAACTATGTTGTTTGGTGTTTCAAGTTTTAATCTACAACAAATTAACACTCCATATACCATCAGCCACAAGAGGAAAACCAGAAACAAAATAAGCCCTTCATGTTTATTCAAATATGTCGTCTTAGGGGCGCCTGGGTGGCTCAGTCATTAAGCGTCTGCCTTCAGCTCAGGGCAGTTTTCTCCTTTTTTTTTTTTTTTTTTTTTAACTCTCCTCCCTGAAAAATGCTTGCTAATCGCTTCAGTTTAGGCTGCTTCTCCAGTGCCTGGTCATACCCTGGTTTCACAGGTGGTTATACCACACGCTGCATCTAGACCCACGGAGAAATCTGCTATTCCTTGAACCGTCTTTACAGCAGCTTTGTACAGGAAAACAATGCCTTCTTCATTCACGATGGACAACGTGAAAAAAGAGATAATAAATGACATAAACTATTGAAATATCAGCTTGAAAACACCAAAACTTGCTAATAAAATGATCTTGTATGGAATATGTATCCCACGTTCATAAATATGATGGTTATGCATATTTTGAGAGAGAGAAGCATAAGATAGGATGCTAGTATTACTAGTACTAATTTTAAAATATGGTAATGTAGACAGGCAGTTTTTAACATTTAAAAAATGAAATCTGATCCGATCTAGCTCCTTTTTGTCAAGTCATGATTTTGGCTTTCCTACCGTTTGCCAGTAACAACACTGTGCCCCCCCCCCCCATAAACTCTATCGTCACCGCACTTGACACAGTTTAATGAATAGGCAATGTCCTTTTGCTCTCTCTGGCTTTATAATGTTGCTCCCTATGCCTGGCGGTCTTCCCATGTCAGCCTTCCGTCCTGACACCCATTTCCTCCTCCATCCCCCATACTAGCACTTACATGTCTATACAGTCTGCACGTGTGACACTTAGCAAGTGCTTACTGTTTCTTGAATAAGTAAATGAATCAGTAAATGAATAAAAGTGCATTATGGATACAATGCTAAGTTGCTATCTGACACAGTTGAAGTACAAATAATGGGCACTGTGATTAACTGCCCTAATCCGCGGGCTTACTTGTTCCTCTGGAAGAATGTAGCGGTAACGATCTGTTCTGTTTCATCCCTTCTTAAAATTATTTCCCGAATTCTGTCTGATGATTGGCATTAACAGACTATAAAGTTTTTTGCGATAAACTACCTTCTTAAAGCAAATTAGCAATCACTCTTTGCATGACCTTTTGGTCTCAACCTCTTATAGGGTGGCTATCTTTACTATCAGACAATAAAAATTGTTCTCACCTAAAACATCGCTAATCTTCCAAGTGCTACATCCAGCCAATTGCTAAAATTCAGTCCTACATAACTTGCCTGTAGCACTTGGCATTGTTCACCCTCACTCCCTCTTTCTAGAAACTCTGTCCTGATATCTGTATTCCGTTCTCTCCATTGTCTAGGAATCCTGTGGCTATTTCTACTCTTTCATTTGTGGGCTTGTCCTTTGTACATTCACTGTGCGTTAGGGCTTCCAGGGTAAGGTCTGCTAATCCTGCACCAAATACTCTCCCCTGGAGAAACACCCCCATTGCTTTCATTTTATGTGAATTTTAATTATGATTTTAGCTTTTGTCTATTTTCCAACTTCAAATCCAAATTTTCAATTTTCTCCTGGGAAAATCAACTTTGATATTGCACGTTCAGGACAAACCTGTTCACACGGCTGTATTCGCACACAGTCTATCCTGCATGTGCCTTCATCAGACAGGACGTGTATTTAATGTTCAATCCCGTGGACTCTGGGGCCACACCTCTTGGGGTTACATATTAGCTGTAGCACTACCAGTTCTATGACTTTGGACAAGTTGCCTGACCTCTCTGTGCTCCATTTTGTCACATGCAAAGTAGGGAAAATGACAGCACCTCCTTTTTAAGGTTGTTATAAAGATGTAAAGAGGTTGTTCATACAAAATATTTAGAAGAGTGTTGTGATGCATTGAATGTTTGTGTTCCCCAAAACTCACATGCTGAAATCTAAAATCCCCGGAGTGATGGTATTAGGATATGGGTGTTTAGGGGATAATTAAATCATGAGGGTGGAGCCTTCATGAATGGAATTACTGCTCTTTTAAAAAGACATTAGAGAGCATACTCTCTCTCTCTCTCTCTCTGCTCTCCACCATGTGAAGATACAATGAGAAAACAGCTATCTGCAAACCAGAAAGCAGATAGGGAATCCACCAATGCTTGACCTTGGACTTCCCAGCCTCCAGAACGGTGTGAAATAAGTTTCTGTTGTTAGAGCTACTCAGTCTATGTTACTTTATTATAACAGCCTGAAGGGACTAATACAAATGTCTAGCACATAGTAATCACTCCAAAGCTTGGACATTACTAGTCATTACTACATTTACCACAACATAATTAGCTTTTTAATCGTACATCCCCACCCACTAAACACTGAGATCCCTTATGGTGTAAACTATGTTTCAATCTGAGGCAGCTCCTTGTACATGGAAGACAATCCATGAAAGGCACGTTGAATAGAAATATGACGCTGTGTTCTCACAGCAATTTAGTGACTTACCACCATGGCAGCCTCAGTCCCACGCAACTCCCCTCCCAGTCATCAAAGTCTGTGCACATACTTCAAGGACCTCCACCCCCCACCTCCCCTGCCACTGAGAGTCCTCATCATATCTCACTCGAGCTATTGAAAAGGCTCCCCAACTAGACTTTCTCCCATGACTCTTACATAGCATCTCTAGGTTTCCTTTCTTCAAAAGAAAAAAAAAAAAAAGATCATGTTACTTCTCAGATTGAAAGCCTCCATTCATTACCTAGTACTCACACGATAAAACCCAAACTCCTCAGTATAACATCCAAGGTTTTTCAAACTCTGGTCCCACCCCTTACTGTCTCCTGCCACCTTCCTCAATGCTCTTGCCACCCTGAACTAAATGTTTGGCAAATAGGCCAAGTGCCTCTGACGTCCAACTCTTCCTACAAGCCTGAAAGCTTTTTCCCACCTATGATCCTGACGGAATCTCAGTTGTCTTTTAAGATTCAACTCAAGTGTAATAATTCTGCAAGATCTTCCTGTTCCTGACTCCCATAGAGTGTTTGTCACTCTGCCTTCGATGATTCCACCACACTTTGTTCCTGTCTCTTAACGATGTTTACCAGGTGCACTGTTTTTACTATTTACCTGTTTGTCTCTTCCATTATACTCTTCTCAGTTCTTTAGTCACAGGGGCTGTCTCCCCCTTCCACAAAGCCTGACCAGTTATAGATACTAAGAAAATGACTATTAAACTCATCACCACATCCAATCAATCCAGTCAATGGCTTTTTTTAGCATCTACTCTTTCTTAGATGCTGTATTAGTTTTAGCCAGGAGGATTCAAATGCTCCCCTATGTGAAGTAATAAGCTGCTCAACTCTAACACAAAAAGATGCCCTTTCCTTTCCTTTCAATTTGGAAAGGTGGTTGGTTAAACAAAACAAGATTCCTGGGAAAGTGGACAGGAGTGTGGAGAGGAAGGAGGTAATGATGGGGATCAATCTTTTTTGGGAAGAAGTACCAAAAAAATAACAAGTAGGTACTGTGAGTCCCAAACAATAAACTGATTTCTAGCCCAAGATATCAGTAGGGTTTCCATACACACTTACTTGCTGGGGTCTCTCTTCCTTTCCTTCTGGCCATTGCCTCTATGTCCCCTCATCCTTTCCCCCAACTCTCAGAGCTGGGCACTTTTTTTTTAAAGATTTTTAAAATTTATTTGAGAGGGAGAGAGAGCAAGAGAGAGAGAGAGAGAGAGCATGAGCAGGGGAAAAGGGTAGAGGGAGAGGAAGAGGGAGAAGCAGGGTCCCCGCTGAGCAGGGAGCCCAATGCAGGACTGGATCCCAGGACCCTGGGATCATAACCTGAGCCAAAGGCAAACACTTAACCTACTGAGCCACGCAGGTGTCTGAGCTGGGCACCCTCTGTAGGAAGATTGAGAAAGGAAAAGAGAACGTTGGAAGATGCTGATAGAGAAATGCCTTACAGATTACAATGAAGAATGATTTGCTCTTGAGGATTTAGCATTAATCGGTGAGTTTTTATCCCTAGATATATGTATGGCTACATAATAGTTGCTGGCCTCAATGCAATGCCTAGGCTTAGTTTTGCAATTCCACAGTTGTAGGAATGCAAGGACACAGAAAGGAATAGCGAAGGCTACTGGGTGCTTTCCACCTTCCCTAGCCTCAGCCACAGGCAGCAGAGAATTTCCTCTCTCGTTTTTATATTGTCCTTTTAGGAAAAAGATTAAAGAAACTCAAGGTAAAATAAATTAAAAGGCTTGTTTATCCAAACTTATCATCAACGAAATGAAAGAATGGTACAGTGGAAGGGGACCTAGATTAAATTTCAAGTACTGCTAACTAATTATGGGACTTTGGTGGGGGCACTTGTTTTCTCTAGACCTCAGTTTTCATTTCTGAAAACAAGAGGATGACCACATGGCCATTCCTTTTTGCTTAAGGTCCAGTCAGGACCCAGGACCAAACAAATGCAGAATTCTAATTAAAAGGAGAGAGAGAGAAGAACATGTTGAAAAATCCTAACATAATAAAGTCCAAGCTTAGGTAAATGATAACTACACATAATGGCCCCATTAAAAGCTCAGATCAAATTCTCATTCTTTCAGTCTCCAATTACAGTTCTAGCTGGTGATTATTGAGCATAAATGCAACTTTTGGGAGGAAACTGAATTATTTCCCAGTATAGAGACTTTTAAAAATGGCAAAAGTAAAGTAGTCACACCAGTGTTCTTGTGTCGAATTGAATGTGTGCATAATGCCTTGTCCTTTTACAATGCCTTCCTGTCCTTTACATAATTTTGTTTTTCATAATTAGCACAATTAACTCTTTTTCATAGAAAAGGGGAAAAAATGCCCCCTTGGCAAAGTCAATTATCTGAATCAAGCCCATTGTTATTTCTATCAACAAGGAGAGGGTTTATTACTGCATTCATTCTTTAACAATTAGAGTTAGAAGACTGAATGTTTCGGGAACATTCACCTGAAACCACCCCTTTCTTACTTCTTGGGAAAAGCAAGCATTAGAAAGAGTATCTACTAGGTTATGACTCTCAATTTTCCCCTAAGACCCTCTATAACCTTAGTCAGAGATTTAGTCCTTAGGATCCTGATTTGCAAAAAGTGGCAGTTGAACTAGATAACTGGCTGCCTCTAAATTCCAATAAATATTCTTGTTCTTATTTTTAGACTTTATTTCTCTAAATGAAATAAATGAGAGCAATATTAGTAACATCAATGGCACTAATAAAGCATTCACTGAGCTTCAATAATAAGAGTAACAATAACAATAAAATTTTATGGCTTTTTTTCTCAAAGGAAATTGGAACGCTTTACCAACATTATTGTCTCATTAATCTCATGTCTTTGAAAAATAGTGCAGCATTGGGAGGATGGAAGGGTATGAGCCAGGGAGTCAAATAGACCTGTTTTCCATTTACCTACCTGGAACTTGTTTCAGTAATGAGTGAATAGGATAATGTACATCAAGAGTGTACCTGCATAGTAAACGCTCAATACACTAATTCTCTGTCTCCTTCTCTATCTCTCCAGACCTACTAGCCATCTCTCCCCTGACCTTCTCTCACCCCCCTGCTCTGGCAATCCCTCCCCTCTCCCTTCTTTCCTTTGTAGCAGTGCAAGCTGAGACAAGTTCATTGGAGTCTTTGTTTTATTTTGTTTTATTGGCCCGAAAGTATTCTGATCCTCTCTGAAAGAAGTCAGATGAGTTTGTTATCACTGTTTAACCGTCATGTATGGGCAAGAGTCCAGCTCCTACTGTCAGTCAAGTCTCCAGAGGGTAAATAACTCCAGATAAGTAACTCTTTCTCTCAACATCACCCTTCTTGGGGTCAGAAGAGTCTTACATTTGAGACATCATAATGCCCCCATTTTGGGCACCTGGGTGAAAGAGCAAATCTCTAAATGGAGATTGGCTAAAAACTAACATGGAATGAGACCTACAGTTCCAAGAATTCAACTTATAATCTGCATGCTGATTCTTTGTATATATATCTCTATAGTTGCCCCAAACTCTACTACCATCTTGTTTAAATGTTGTAGCCTTGCCCTGGGGCATCATGAGAAAGACTGTATATCTATGCTTGTGTCAGGCTATTCCACAGTGAGCTGTTTTACCACTTGAGGCCAACATGGTGCTGTTGATGGTGGTGCTGGTGGAAGAAGCAGAAATAATTACATAGCCTCTCCTTCTTCCATGACGGGGTATCTTAGAATGAGAGCCAACTGACTTTTTACCCACCCAAACACCTTGAGTGGAGATTATCTCTCCATTTTCCAAACTAGATGAAGTAGGGCCTTTTTAACTGCAGAATGTGAAGTTCTATCGTATAGAAGGTAGCGTAATGCATGACATTTTGAAATACATATAGAAGGAATAACTCATTCAAGAAAGTGTCACTCACATAGCTGTCTTCAGGTTTTGCCCAGAGCAAGAGGTATTAAACGACAATGTTTATTCAGAGACATATTTGGATAGCCCGATACCCTAAGAAGTATTTAGATTTGTGGGATACTAAACTTGATGGTGTCTTGGAGAAAAATAAATCATAACTTTGGGAGCTGGCAGCAAATTTCTCTGAATCTTAATGGAACCATGAGGTCCACTCACTGGCTTGAACACCAGACCTCCTCTTCAATAAAAATTGAGCAAAGCTTCTGGATTCTATAAACATACATACACAATGAAATTACGAGAAACAGTTCCTGAATCAAAGCGAATGGGAATGCAATGAATAATCCTTTAGAAAAGCAACGGATTTAGCAATGGGGACTGATTTATAAGTTAGTATTTTAAGAGGCAAATTTGTATAGCTTGGCTCAAATAATTACAAAGGAAGACAGTATTAATGTAGTATTACAAGGTTGTAGGTTTTAAAGATGGAGGAGCAAAAGAAAATGTGGTTGCATTTTTAAAGGATAGAGCAAACCAGAACAATGTGATATTAGGCAAAAGAAAAGCTGGACTGCTCTCGGTGACATTTTCTCAACAGGAAGATGTATTACTGAAGAGTGGAGTCTCCCCAGGGCTGCTAGAAATGCTTCGCTGTTCATGTCATTTCACACAAAATACATAAAGCTATTCCAGAAGGTGGACAAGGTGACATGACGGGTCTCCTGCCTCTAATTTCTGTGATTTAAAGGTTCCATGCTATTACCCAGGAAGAAGCACTGCTTCTTACTGATTCCATTTATGAAATGACCCTACAGGTGTTTTCTCTTAGCTTCCACCTTTGCAAACTCTTTGTTTCCACCTATACTGTGAGACTCAAGATTATACTATTCAGCGTCACAGGAGAGGGGAGGGTGGAGGGTTCAACAGTGTAAGTGGTTACTTGGGGAAACAAATTAAAGGCAAAGGAAACTGGAGGAGAGGTGAAAGTTCATCACACACAGTGAGTTTCTCTGCCTCTAAATGGAATTTTGATGCAGCTACCCCATTTCTGCAAGAGAAGCTGTATTGAGTGCAGAAAATACTTCACATTAATCTTCCTTTTGACAAGACTGAGGAAAAACAAACAATGGTACTAATTTAACGCCGGCTTATTGAAGTTCTCGGATTGTAATTTAATTCTTGAAGAAGTCACAGGGTGGTGGCAACCTTTGGATGACACTGAGCATCTCCAACTTGGTAAAACGCCTTTTAATGACAATTCTGGAGTGTAATCCGTGGGTGCCATTTATATGATCTATGTAAAGTTTTATCTTTTGGTCCAGATGGACTTGGATTCACAAGATGAAAAACCCTCACAGAGCAACCCTTGCTGGGTTTCAGTTATAAATACAAGGTTGGGCCTGAATCTTTTCTCCCCTTTTGTGGGCAGTTGTGAATGGGGCACGTTGCGAATACTGCGTATATTGTAAGAGACTGGATCACTGCTGGTCGCATTACACTTCTGCAGGATTCAAAGCTGATTTTTTGCTGCCAGAATAAAAGAATTTTAAATTGGATTTAATATTTCGGGCTAGAGTAGACTAGCAAGGGGACTTCTTCACCAGTCACTTAGAGTGAAAGGTGAAATGGAAAGGGGTCACTTATGTCCAGGAGTTTAAAAATGGAACTGGGGGGGGTCATTAATGAGATGGGCCTTATCATGTCCTAACTGGATGAAACTGAACTTTGAACTGGGCCACACTGCAATTATTCCAAAGACTGCCCGGACACCTGCAGCTTTGTTGCAGTGAGAGACTGCTTGGTGACAGTTAGCAGCCAGCTATATTCAGCCAGTTATATTCAGTCAAGGTTAGTTTTCTGCCACTAACAATAATCAAAATTCTTTGTAAACAACACACACACATACACACACACACGCACACACACACACACACATACACACACATTCCTTTTTGTTTTGTTAAACCCCTGACTTTTGCTCCCTAGTGGGCACAATTTGGGGTGCTACTCAACTCTGTGCTCCCCAAATTACAATTCTGACATTCCAAATTAATACTTTTGCTTTATTTCAGCTCTGCCACTTTTCTTTGTTGACACTAGCAAGATACACTCTACCATTGAAGCATTAGGTCTCAAGGCTATTAGCAATTTGTGACAAACTCCCACATTCTGGGATCCACAAAGAAGAAGAAGAATACAATATCTCTTCTTCACACACACACACACACACACACACACCCACACACACACACCCCTCTGCCCTAGTCTTCCACCGCCTGCCAGTCTTGTTTCCTTTTCTTTCTTTTCCCAGACATCGTCCCAGAAGCCTCAACCAACTTGGGAATTTGAATGTAGCAAAGCAACCACAGTAACCAAACAACAGTAAAAGACAACAATGGTTGTTGGATTTAACAAGACAAACAGAAGCCTTTGTTTTCCTCAGAACCTGGATGGAATAAGAAAGCCTGAGCTTTCACTAAAGAATGTGAATGCCCTTTTCCACATCTACCCAATTGTATGACATTTGTCTCCACTGCTACTGGGCACTGTCACTGTGCAGCCCCTATAACGAATCCACCCACAGATCTGCATCCTCTTTTTCCTTAAATTTACATGTAGGTGAATTTTTCAACATTCACTTCCTGCATTTTGCATATAGCTCTTTGTAGCTCTTACTATGTAATTCTGTAACCAATTACTATATGTACATATTTATCTTTGACATAAAATATGGTTTCTAGAAGGGCAGAGACAAGCTCTAAATATGTTTGTGTTCCCTGAGCTTAGTCCAGAGTTAGTCGATTTTTTTTTTTAAGTTTGTTATGTGAAGAAGATGGATGAATTTGTCAAGAAATGGATCCCTTCTTACTCATTCAAGGGAATATCTAATGCTTTGGGTATAATCCAGGGTCCTATTTTTTAGATAATGTTGAATTATTGTTACAATATACTTACCAAGAAGTTGGCAAGCCATTACTTGGAAACTTCTTTCAATGAGAAACTCAAGCCCTCACAAAATAGCTCATTTCTTCTATGCACAACTGTTACAAATTTGATATATTGGGGGCTGATATGTGTCCCTTAGAAGTGTCCACACACAGATTAGTTCTGGTACATGAGTCTATTTAGAAAATAAATTAAGTACTGTTAAAATTAGAAACAAGACAGAGTTGCTATCTCTACTATTATTCAACATTATTCAGAAGTCCTAGCCAATATAAGAAGTAAAAGAAGTAAGAAAGAATAATGAAAAGGAAATACAATTGTCCTTAATATATGAGAGTATTCATAAAAATTCCAAGCAAATCTACTGTTATTTGAGCTTTTAAGGGAATGTGGCAAGGTTGCTAGTAAAACAAACAAACATACTATTATATCATTGTAAATCAGTAATAAATGCTTACAAAATGCAGTTGGCCAGAGATTCCATCTCCGATAGCTACAAACTATTATCATAACCATAGCATTCCCTTTGCATTGCTGACAAATTAGACGTCTATTTTCATCTTCCTTGCTAAAAGAACTTGGATGGTGTTCAGATTCTTATCTCTCAAAGAAGGGGACACCATTCCCCGTTCAGGAGTAAATTTGAAAAGGGCTATGTCAGTTACTGATTTTTAGACTCTCTTTGCTTATCATTGGTTTGGGGTAGCCCCTAACCCAATGGTGTGCGGGAAATACAATGGGTGCTCCTCAGAGAGATTTGCTCTCTCTTCAAAGACAACACAGGCACTTTTTCTCGTAGTTTTTTCCGTTCCTGGATGTGATGCCTGTGTGGCAGTCACTCAGTGACAAGGAAGGGAACAAGCCAAAGGGTGAAAGAGAAATATTAAGCATGACTGAGCTGACAATGGAAAGAATCTGTATTCTTGATGATTACTGAAGCCACTGAATCGACCAGTCCTTAAGACAGCTACTCTGTAATTTGTGCTGCGGCAAAAAAAAAAAAAAAAAAAAAGAATTTTCCTTATTGTGTAAGCCACTTAACAAACAAGAGAAACAATGGACTCGGGGATTCGTTTGTAATACACATAACCAATCAAGAATTAACATCCAGAAGAAAAGGAGAGTGAGAAAGAAAGAGCAAAAGCTCTTATAAATGAATAACAAAACTATGAACAATCAAATAAAAAACAAGCGAAGGATATGAACAGGGAATTTACAGAAGAGGACAATAGAACATTCATGAACATATGAAAGAATGCCCAACTCAATAGAAATCAGAAGAATTCAGAGTAAAACATGAGAATAATTTCCAACTCATCACACTGGCAAAAATATATATATATATCTCACTAACTTAAAATCACATTGATGGTGTTATGGATAATTATGAAGTTTCATGGAGGCTAATGGGAGAGTGAATTGGTACAACACATACAAAAGCAATTCAGTCATGTCTGGCTAAAGATGTCTATATTCTTCAAGCCAGTAGTTCATCTTCTAGATACAATTCCTAAGGAAACTCCAGTACCTGTACACAAGAATACATGTACATTAATATCTAAAGCATTTTTATTATAAAGGAAACTGCTTAAGTATCTACCATAAGGCGAATGTATTATTAATCCAATGGCATAGAATACCATTAAATAAACGAAATAACAGGGGCGCCTGGGTGGCTCAGTTGGTTAAGTGTCTGCCTTCGGCTCGGGTCATGATCCTAGGGTCCTGGAATAGAGCCCCGCATCGGGCTCCTTGCTCAGTGGGGAGCCTGCTTCTCTCTCTGCCTCTCCTCCCCATCCCCCGCTTGTGCTCTCTCTCTAGCTTCTTCTCTCTCTCAAATAAATAAATAAAATCTTAAAAAGAAAATGAAATAACATATATAACCTGGATGAATCTTATAAAATATAATATTAAGAAAAAAAATTGCAACATGATCTATCTCGTATGGTATCCATTATACAGAGTTTAAAAATATACAATATGTACATTGTTTTTGGATATATAGTCACATAGTAATAATAAAAGCAGATACATGGGAATAATAAACACTAAATTAAGAATAATAGTTTCCTCTGGATCATACAGGGAAGTTTCAACCTTTTGAAATCTTTCATTTTTGAACTCTTTTAAAATTCAACTTTTTGAAAGTTAGTATTTTTAAAACTGACCACTTGATTTTAAGAATTCCATGTGTACCAAAAATTTAAATATGAAAAAAACCTTTTCCAACATTCCACATAATTCTTTATTAATAATAAATCCATTCATCTAGGTGCTCAGATGAAAATCCTTGGGGATGCACCCCAATGTTCATAGCAGCAATGTCCACAACAGCCAAACTGTGGAAGGAGCCAAGATGCCCTTCAACAGATGAATGGATAAAGAAGATGTGGTCCGTATGTACAAGGGAATATTACTCAGCCATCAGAATGGATGAATACCACCATTTGCATTGACATGGATGGAACTGGAGGGGATTATGCTAAGTGAAATAAGTCAAGCAGAGAAAGACAATTATCATATGGTTTCACTCATATATGGAACATAAGGAATAGACCAGAGGACCATAGGGGAAGGGAGGGAAAACTGGAGGAGGTGGGCAATCAGAGAGGGAGACCAACCATGAAAGACTATGGACTCTGGGAAACTAAGAGTTACAGAAAGGAGGGGATGGGGGGATGAGGTAGCAGGGTGATGGGTATTAAGGGCGCATGTGCTGTGATGAGCACTGGTTGTTATAAACAACTAATGAAGCACTGAACACTACATCAAAAACTAATGATGTACTATATGGTGGCTAACTGAACATAATAAGAAAAGAAAAGGAAAGAAAAGAAAAGAAAAGAAAAGAAAAGAAAAGAAAAGAAAAGAAAAGAAAAGAAAAGAAAAAAAGAATAGAAAAGAAAAGAAAATCCTTGGGGACATCCCTGACTCCATTTATCCTTACATCCAATCCATTGGCCGATTTTCATGGTTCTAATATCTGTTTCACCACCCATTTCATCACCCTTCTGGTTAAGTTTACCATTATCTCTTGATGGATGACAGCAGTGGTTTTCTTACTCATCCTCTGTCCCTACCATTGCCCCTTGGATTCTGTTCTTGAAATAGCAGCCAGACTTGTTTCTTTTAAAAGATTAGTCTAATCATGTCACTCCTCTGCTCAAAGTACTCCGTGAGCCTCCTATGACATGCAGATCAAAATCCAGTTCCTCTGGCCTCCTTAATGCTCCTTCAATCTTCTAAACCCACTGCCACTTCTACAGGCCTGGGGCTTCCCTTTCCATCCTCTAGGCCCGCCTTTCCCCACAGGTTGTGCTCCTGCCTTGGGGAGGACTCTGTTTCAAGCAGCCAGGTCAGAGGGGCTTGCCTGGACCGCCCTTATCTGAAATCACCTCTTCTCTAACTCTCCTTCCCCTGCATAAATTTCTCCATAGCATGTCTCAATCCCTGACATACTATGCACCTTGTATATAATATGTCTATTTTCTATTGGTGTATTGGTTTACTACATGCTTTCCCCGTTAGAATGTAAATTCTCAGGAGTAGTGATATTGCTTCATTGTTCTGTTGTACTTCTTGTAAGGAGAATAGCACTTGTCACATAATAGAAACTAAAAACAAACAACAAACAAAAGACTGAATGGCTCGATTTTTGAATCTGCATTTTGTAATCTAAGCAAATCTGAGGGGCGCCTGGGTGGCTCAGTCTGCCTTCCGCCCAGGGCATGATCCCTGCATTCTAAGATCGAGCCCTGCATCGGCCTCCTCCTCCGCTGGGAGACTGCTTATTCCTCTCCCACTCCCCCTGCTTGTGTTCCCTCTCTCGCTGGCTGTCTCTCTCTGTCAAATAAATAAATTAAATCTTTAAATAAATAAATTAAATAAATAAATAAATAAATAAAGCAAACCTGATAAAATTTTATATTTGATAAGTCTATATCTTTTCATCATGCAATTTTGCTATATTTTATAATTTTAAAAAATGAAGGACCTTTATTCAAGATAAGACCTACTCTAAAAAATGGCTTTCGGACATGGGAAGGGACATGGGATGATAAAAGAAGTGGCAGGAAGAGAATAGATAAAGACATATTTCCTTTAATTGCATCTGACAGAATGGATCACCCGTTCTTTACTAGGAAGTGACTAGAAATTAATACCAAAACCATATCACATATTACCTAATATCATTATAAACTATGTGCCCGTGGATGTGTTGGCATACTAAAATTAACTGAATAAAGTTAATACAATTTTATTCCAAAATTATAGAGTTAATCATCCTCAATTAATTCCTTTCTTGTTTTATGATATTCCAAGCTAAAAAAAGTATCTAGTTTATATTTATATCTACAGACAATTTAATCAAAATAGATAACTTTTTTAGAAAAAAAAACTCTTCGCAAGCTCCATTTATGCCTCTGTATACCATGTCTTACACTTGCAGATGGTTTCAACTTGGTAACATGGATTTTCCTTCTTTCCTTCTTATTCAACACAATTTATTAAGCCCGGTTATTTAGTTAGTGCTCTAGGAATATAGCAGAAAAGAATGATAACAATAATAATATTATTGTTGTTATTATATTATATAATATTGGCAGTATATTTTATTATAACAAACATTAATACTTACACAGCACTTACATTGAACCACATACTGTTCTAAGAGTTTTAGATCTATTAGTTCATTTAATTGTCACAACAACCTTAAAAAGAAATATAAAAGATACAATTAAAAAGGTGCTGAAAGGTTAAGCATCTTGCCCAAGGTCACTCAGGGTCAACTTCATGGGCTTGCAACCTGTATAGTTGCTCTGAAGGACCCTATATTTAGAACTGCCCACACTTGATTTAATGCTCTACTGTTGCTGTCTCAAAGTTCTTAATAAATTTTGAATAAGGTGCCCTTCATTTTAATTTTGTATTGGGCTCCAAAAGTTATGTAGCTGATCCTGCTTGGATTTGAAAATGGATTGTTGGTTTCTGGTAAACCTGTCATTAACCACTATGCTCTACTACTTCTTTTTATATTTTTTAAGATTGATTGATTGATTGATTGATTGATTGATTGATTTGTGAGAGGGAGAGAGAGGAAACAAGACGGAGCATGGCAGAGAGAGAACATGAGCCAGGGGGTGGGCAGGTGGTGCAGAGGCAGAGGGAGAAGTAGTCTCTCTGCTNNGCAGGAAGCCCTACGGGGGGCTTGATCCCAGGACCCCAGGATCATGACCTGAGCCGAAGGCAGATGCTTAACTGACTGAGCCACCAAGTGTCCCTACTACTTTCTTCAGACAGACAGGGAATTATTCTCACTTATTTATTCAATAAATATCGATTATACATCGTCTATGTTCCAGACACTATTCTAAACATTGGGGATACAATGATGAGCAAGATAGGCAATGACCTCAAAATCATGCTTATTTTAGTGGAGAGGCAGATAATAAATAAACGAATAGCCAAACAACATAGGGTTGTGATAAATTCTATGGGGTGAATTAAACTAGAGTTATATGATCAAAAGTAACTGGTGGTTGCTGTAGATTGATCAAGAAAGAATGACATTTAAAACAAGATTTAACAAATAAGACTCCACTCATGAGAAGGTCTGAAGAATGTTTCCCTTAGTTTCATGTTTGCTCTTTATTTGTTCATTTTCAGAAAAATACTTGGCCAAAACTAAGAGCAAAGACTTCTTAGCCTAAAAAATGGATTATTGTTGGAACGTGATTTTCCTCATTTCCCATGCTTTTCTTTATTTTAATTATAATTCTTGGCTAATTCATTTTTCAAAATGGAAATGATGTCAAAAGATCTCTTGAGAAAACTTAGTATCTCTTACATCGAAATGCCAAAGGACTTTGGCAGTGATTTATGTGTCTATAAATTAAACTCGGTATGCTTAGTAAAATCTGGCTGTGATACCAATTAATTGCAATGAGAACAAGAATGAAGTGATTAAAATATTGACTCATCAAATCTGGGCTGCTGTGTACTCTATGTGGGGAGTGCTCCCTGGAGTTGTGCAGTGTGACATCCCTGACCGGAAGGTGGCTTGCTGCATGCACTTTCTAAAATCAGTAGAATATAAAACGTTATAGTTTACACCCTTTATTTTACAGACAAGGAATCTAAGTTCATTGAGAAGGTCAAAGGCAGTTCAGGCCTCCTGATTCCTGCCCTCCTGATTTCTGTTATTTATTTATCTTTAATTAAAGATGGAACATCATGACACATTCATATTGAAAATTAGAGCCCTGGAGCAAGTCAGGATCATCTGCAGATACTTAGCTCTTCTGAAATGCTGATTATGTCCCACATACTACACCTTCCCCTAGACCACAGTCAGACCCCAGTTCCACTTCCACACACAACCCCACACGCACATTTCATTCAGGAAGAAAAGGATCCTTATTCAACACCAATATTTGATATTTTAGAATTAAAATAAGACCCTGTTAATGAGATCATGTTATTCCTCTTTATATCCCCTGCATGTCCGAGGTATTTCAGTACAGCCTACATTAAATTGCTCTTCAGAAAAATAAGATAAAGATATTAATATTCACATATCTTGCTCAATTAATAAGTTTCTTTCACATATTAAAAAAATGTTCCTCTCATAACAGTGATCAATTATTTGTAATTAGAATCTACTTTTCTTCATTTATCAAACTCTGCATTGTCGAAAATGATAAATAGCCCCTGGACATTTGAGAAAACAAGGAGTACAATCTGAAACATGAAAACCTTTGTCTCTTAAGGAGTGTGGAGGGGGAGGGCACCTGGGTGCCCTAGTCTGTTAAGCGTCTGCCTTTGGCTCTGGTCATGATCTCAGAGTCCTGGGGTCAGCACTAGTCAGCCCCCTGCTCAGTGGGGAGGCTGCTTTCTCTTTTGCTTTCTCGTTCTCTCTCTCTCAGATAAATAAATAAATAAATAAATAAATAAATAAATAAATAAATAAAAAATTTTTTTTTAACTTAAAAAACAGAAAAGAGTGTGGGGTGCATGGGTGGCTTAGTTGGTTAAGCGTGTGCCTTCGGCTCAGGTCATGATCTCAGGGTCCTCAGATCTAGTCCCAAGTCAGGCTCCTTGCTCAGAGGGGAGTCTGTCCCCCCCACACACACTTATGTGCTCTCTTTCTCTCTCATAAATAAATAAAATCCTTTAAAAAAAAGGGAATGTGGAGGAAATTATGCTCTTGGATTTCTAAGTACAGTTCACCTCAAGGTATGCTCTCATTTTTTGGAAACTCATTGTCTTTCCCTGACTTCTTTTTAGGTTTATATTTTTGATAGTGGCTACTTGTAGATAGAAAGTCACTTTCTCAAATTCAATTACTTTCTTAAAAAATCAGTGAATCTTTGGTTACAGAGAGAGAAATTAAAAAAAAAAAAAGCCCTAGGAATGAGGTAAGAGGGGAGCTAATGCCATGGATTTTTAAACCATGGTTTATAAAGACTCAGGGTTCCAGAAAGACCCTTCAATGGCAGGATAATTGCAGTGGGGGGTAGTGGTAAGGAGTAAGGCAAAAATTGGAGGGTGGGTACCTGGCAGAACACCCAGCGCCTTCTTTTAACGGAGTAAACTCTGCTTATTCATCCTGTCTATTAGGATTCAGAAAGAAATGTTCATTAAGAATAATTTTTGATAACCACAAATCTAGCAAACTGCCCCTTTCTAACCAAGTTATGTTGTTGCAAGAGAGAGAAAGGAACTTTAAACTTGTTCAAAGAAACATACACCCATAAACAAGAAAAGAAGGAAGGAAGGAAGGAAGGAAGGAAGGAAGGAAGGAAGGAAGGAAGGGGAGGAGGGAGGGAAGAGGGGGGAGAGAGGAGAGGGGAGGAGACAGGAAAGGAAAAGAGAAGAGTTTATTGAAAGTATAATAAGGTTCCATAGAATCCTGAGAAGAATACCAACAACCATGGAGTGGGTAGGGCAAAGACCAGAAGCTAAAAAGATTCCGAATTTATGTGCCTCCAATTCAGTAATCTAACTCAGATGGGCCAGCAGCTCTTGGGCCACCAACTAAGAACTGCCAAGAGAATCTGATTACATCAGCTCAATTATCTACCCACTGTGGAACAATTAACCATGGTCAAGGAGAAAGGTTCATGTGGCACGAAATAATGGCTGAGGGTTGACATCTTTAGAGAAGCATATTCCTAAAAGAAAGGTGAGCTATGCAAACATTCCACCTTCAATCCTAGCACCTGACTTGCTAACGATTAGGACACCAATCATATCACATCCTTGAATATGAGCCAAAGGTCATTGTCACGGGTTGAACTGCATCTTGCCAAAATTTGTATATTGAAGTCCTAACTTCAACTGAGGTCCCCAGCACCTCAGAATGTAATCTTATTTGGAAATGGAGTCTTTACAAAGGTAATCAAGTTAAAGTGAGATCATTAGCGTGGATCCGAATCCAGTGTGACTGGTGTTTTCATTAAAAGGAGAAATTTGGACATAGATAGGAACAGAGAGAAGAAAACAAGAAGATACAGGATGAACACGATGTGAACATGAAGACGGCCATCTACACGCCAAGGGCAGAGGTCTAGAACAGATCCTTCCCTCACAGCCCTCAGAAAGAACTAATCCCACCAACCTCTCATTTTTGAACTTTGGCCTACAGAACAGAGAGACATTTATTATCTGTTGTTTAAACCACCCAGTTTGTTGTACTTTGTTATGGCAGCCCTAGAAAACTAATATGGTCATTTTAAGAGACAGTCTTTCTTTCTTCGGGTTACATAAGTCCATCTCAAAGAAACAGTGTGAAGAGTCAGGCTACTTAGACTCCTGTGTGATTTCAGAAAGCCACTTAAACTTTCGGGTGCCAGCTTCTTCTTCTTTAGAGGACCCATGATGCCCCAACTACCTACAATCTGGTTGTGAGGTGTTGAGAATGAATTCAGACATTGCGTTAGAGAGTTCTCTATAGAATGTGAAGCAATCTGACCAGAATTCCTTTTTCTTCTGTGGAAAAGTATACATTGTTGCATCTACTTCTAGCTGTCTCATAGGACTATAGTCATTAGATAATGGGAACATTTATAATGAAGTCATTTTAAGCATTATTGCTTTCAGAATTATGCATTTAAAAAGTGGAAGGAAATGGGATATTTTTGATTCACAGTGGCAAGACAGCCTAAGTTCATAGTACACTCATTTTAGAGTTTCACCATTTTCTTCAGCTCTCTTATGGTTTCTTTTCTTTTTATTTCTCACGGCCTTTCTCCATTTTACCGGATGAGAATTGAATAACACAGTGGTCAGTTAGAATCATTTTAACATTTAAAAAACTTGCATGTATCCTGTTACATTACCTTGTATCAAAATACAGTATAACACTTAGAAGACAGAAATATCACTCCACGTTAACTCCAGCTTGGAGCTATGTGTGATAACGTTGTGAGCACTGGAGCTTGGATTTCAGCTTCATGAAGCTGGTATGTGTATACATGCTCGCACCCTTGCAGGTCATGCACTAGATCGAATTTAACTGCTCTTACTAACCAGCGACATGCTTTTATTGGTGTAATACTAGATCAGAAGCCATCTCGTTTCTGTGCTGGATAAAGACTCAATTGACATTTGTTTGTTGCATTTGTAACAAACAGAGTTTGTTACGTTTGACATCAAGGAACAAGCCTGAGAGATTTTTGTGGCCGATTGTTGTGGCAACTCCCTTGAAATCCACAGTGAAACTTGATCTTGGAAAGCTGGTTTCCTACTACATCTTTGCAAAGCCTCGGATAAATAAAATGCAGGAAGCTACGTTGAATTTAGATTAAGCTGTTCAATAAATTGAACTCCACAAGATTCCAAGTAATGTAGGAATATGGTCTTTTCTGAAGAAGTTTTTATTATAACTATGTTCACTGTGCTTTATCAATTAATAGAGATAAGTTGAATGTAATTTTTTTACTTAATTTCAAAACAAACTATAAATCTAGCACTTATCCTTAGAACGATCAAACTATGTCCAGGTCTTTGTGAATAATAAATCCATTTAGTATAGACTAAGTTCACTATATTTAAAATGATGATAAAAATGGCTTTTGTATTTTCTCCTTATTCTTCTCTACTAGAGCGTTGAACCAAGCATCTAATAGCGATATTGATGGACTTGACAAAGCAGTTGTTTTCTTATAGCTTTCCTCATCTTTGTCGGTCCTCTACACGGCCACAGCAACACTGACCAATGTGTTAAAATTCAACCCTTCGTGTTTGCTTACATTCACAGGTAATTCGACTCTTTCATGCATATTCTTAAGTTTCCCAATATTTTATATAAAATGTTAAAGCTTAGATTAATTTGTAGCTTATACATTACATAGAGTACATAATTCATGCATTCTCATATCATTTCTAATAGGTATTTAACCAATCTTTGTACACAAGCTTCATACTCAAATTTGACTACTTCTGAAATTATGACAAATTTTGCCCTTCCTTCCGTATATTAGGAAGCTCAGTTATTTTATTTTCTTCCCCCTTTTTTCACCTCCTTTCTATTCAAATCAATGTATAATTCCTTTTTGCTTTATTTTTGAAAGTTATTGGTTCTTTCTGTTCTCAGTGCCTTTCCATAGTGAGGTTACCAGGGTTAACACAATACTGCTCAATGGGCACATACATGTACCCATTAGTCTTGTCTTGTCATCCATCTCTCCCATTTCAGTTTTAGCTCTAGATAACTCTACCAGAGTTGTTTTCCTGAAAAGAAAATATAATCTATTACCCCATTCACCTGCTGGTGAACATTTAAGTTATTCTAAATTTTCAATATTACAGACTATGTTGCAAATGACAGTAGCATACAGGCCTATATATGCATATGTAAGTCATTTTGAAGGTTAACAAACTAGAAGTGAAATTACTGGATATGGGGATACATATACTATTAATTTTTATACATACTGTGAAAAAAATCATTTTAAAGATAATATTCATTTATGTCCCAACTGATAATATCTATTTCTCCTCACACTTACCTTCAGACGATATTATCAATCTTTATAATTTTTCCAATCCTAGGGGGAAAAGTCCTAACTTCTTGTTTTTTCTCACTTATTAGTGAATTTGAGCATCTTTCCACATGTCTTTATCACTCTATTGTATTTCTTTTTCTGAAGTTTGCCTATTTATATGTTTTACTGCCCCTGTTGACTTAATCAAACAAAACTTCTAGACGTAATTATCCCTTTTTAACAACTGCATAATATTTCAAAACAAGTATACTTCATGATTTATTCAGTGGTTGCTGTGTTAACAGATATTCAGGATGGTTCTAGTCTTTTGCCACTATGACTAACGCTACATGTCCTCATAAATAGATCCTTACTAAGAGATGTTTATAGTGCATTAGTAAACATTTCTAAAGATAGTATTCCTGGGCCAAAACACTGACATATTTGCATACTTTTTTATTTTAATAAATACTGACAGCTAACTTTTCTTTAAAAAATATTTATACTTAACATACACCATCAGTATGAGAACATGCCAAGCCAGCATTCTCACCAGCCTTGCTGTTACCAGCTCTGGACCAGGCATGCATGCCCTGGAGGCAGAACGCCTTGGAGCAAAGCTCATTTCCACTATCTAGTATTTACTATATATTTCTATATATTTTGATCAGTGTTAAATTTACAAACTAGATACTCATACACTCCCTAAGAGGTGGAATAATATCTATTTTTCTCTTCATTGTATTCTCTGTGCCCAGAAAACTATGTCTTGTTTTTTTTTAAAGATTTTATTTATTTATTTGACAGAGATAGAGACAGCCAGCGAGAGAGGGAACACAAGCAGGGGGAGTGGGAGAGGAAGAAGCAGGCTCATAGCGGAGGAGCCTGATGTGGGGCTCGATCCCAGAACGCCGGGATCACGCCCTGAGCCGAAGGCAGACGCTTAACCGCTGTGCCACCCAGGCGCCCCCAGAAAACTATGTCTTGAACATAATGTCCTAGTGCGATGGTATTTTTATTTTCAGTATTAGGAACTTTCTGCCTATCAGTGATATTAAACCTTTGGTTTTTTGTCCAAGTAACAAATATTATTTTCCTATGTTGTCTTTATCATAAAAACTCTTTATTAAATCAAATATCAATCAGTCTTTCCATTGCTGTTTCTGCATTTATCTTGTTCTCCTCTCCTACAAGGTTATAAAAATGTTATCTAAAATAGTTTATTAACACTTTAAATAAAATATTAACTGGCTGGCTCAGTCGGAAAAACGTGCGGCTCTTGGTCTTAGGGTCGTGAGTTCGAGCCCCACAGTGGGTGTAGAGATTACTAAAAAATATATACTTGTCTGTTAAAATTTTATTATTTTTTTAAGTTTATCAAGAAGATTTAGTAAATAAACCAATATTTCCTTACTAGATTGTAATTCTGGCCTTATCATAAGTGGAGTTTCCCACATAGATTTGAATTTAAATTTGGAGTGTTTAATCAGAACCATTCATCTTTTTGGCATATTCTTGTTTCAATAAAAAACTGTCAAATTGCAATATATTTGTCTTACTGAATTGGGAGTTCCTTAATGTATGCACTATTATATTTACTATTTAATGTAATAAATGATATTTAACATATATCAGTTGTATATCTATATGACTACTGTATTTGGTTGTCTTTCCCATTAGATTGTAGGATCATTGAGAACAAGAAATGTTATCTTTTGTTGCCTCTGTTGTTGCACTGTGAAATGCACTGCATGGTACATTCTAGATACTTAAAAGCATGTTTTATGAATAAACAATAATTGAATGCACACACAAATTCCTAAATTCTAAATGTGATAGCAAACATTAAAATCATCATACCACTGACATTTCATTCCTTTAGATGGAAAAGATAATTGGCAAAATAGTTTTACGGAGTTTACTTGGTTGCGTATTGTGTATTTTAGTGCATGTGTAGTGACACCGATACAGTATGTGTCATAGGACCGCACATGTGCATTTGACTGATGAAAATGACAGCAACTTCATAATCAACAGAGCAACTATAATTCTGTGTCCAGAAAATTCTCCCCCAAAGATTCAGGATACAGAGCTTCTAAAATCTTCTTTTAGTTCCCAAACCTTCTCCATTGTCTACAGATTCTATGACAAACCCTTACTGTGAAAAGAGAGATTAGCTGTTTTTAGACCATCAACACCCAACTGCATTTTCTCTTTGACCATCAGGAGAAATCTAATTGTATAGAAAAAGGAGGATTCTGGACAGAAAGTAACTATATATATGAAGCATTTTCCTTGGGGATAGATGCTAAAACCATTTGTCTAGTCTAAAAACCTCTGGGGTCCCCCTTTCTAGAACGACAAACATTACACATGTATTTTTTTAATCATATGTTTGGTCTTAAAAAATAACCATTTTATTATGTTAATGGATTCTGTGTATCAAAAATTGGGAAGGAGCTCAGTGGGAACGTCTTGTCTCTGTTCCGTGATATCAGGAGCCTCAGCGGGGAAGACTTGAAGCCTAGAGGTAAGCTGATGACGGGAGGCTGGCATCATCTGAAGTCTTGTTCATTCACGTCTGGTGCTTGCTGCTGGCTTTCAGCTGAGACCTTAGCTGGGGCTCTGTGGTACATGAAGTCTACCCAAGTAAAGGTTGGGTTTCTCTCTACAGCAGGATGATTGCGTGGGTTGAAAGAGCAAGTATCCCCAGTCCACAGGGCAGAAATGCATTGCACTTTTACAATCTAGCTTCAGAAGACATATAGAGTCACTTCTACTGTATTCTGATTGGTTGAGATAGTCATAAAGTTCTACCCAAGTTCATGTTGAAGGGGCACAGACCTAACACTAAATGACAGAAATGACAAGGGTGCATTATAAGAATATGTGGGATGAGAGATATTATTATGGCCATTCCTGGAATACATGATCTGCCCCAGTATTACTACTCTGAATTGGTATTTAACATTTTCATGTATTTTTTCAAAATTTAGTATATATGCATGCAGAAATGAAAATATAATACTTTTTATGTTTTAAAACTTTGTATTTCACAAGCTAACTGTGCTCTTTTCCCTCAATGTTATTTTTAAGATTGATGCAGATTAATATTATAGCTGTAGTTCTTTCATTTTAACTTTGGTACAATATCTTTTTGTGTAAGAATACCACGATTTATTTGTTCCTACCCCTGCTTCTCAGCACTCTTCAACACTCTGACTGCAACGACAGCCTGGTCCTCAATGTGTTAATTTTAAGTTTCCATAATATGTTAACCAAAAGAAAGAAATTAAGAAAGAAAGAAAGAAAGAAAGAAAGAAAGAAAGAAAGAAAGAAAGAAAGAAAGAAAGAAAATTGAAACTTTAACCTCAAAAGTCCAGGTGAATATTTAACTTACATATTCAATCCAAAACTGTTCTTTCTAAAATTTCAATATGTAATACTTGTAATGTCATTATAAAATAACAATATGTTAAATGAATGAATGAATCAACCAATCTCCTGATGATTAGCCAGGCAGTCAATGAATTCAAGGCCCTCCATAATCTGGAGACAAACTTTCCAACTTGACTTATCACACTTCTTCCTCTGCTGACATTGGTGCCTCCCCTTGCAATGCCTTCCATTCCAATTTCTGTCAGTTATAAACCTTTCTGTCCTTCAAGCTGCCTCTGAAAGTCAGTCTGGCAAAGTGACAAAGGCTCAGGCTCCCGACTCAGATGAACCAAGACTCAAATACCTGCTCAGCCACTTACAGACTCTATGAATTTGAGAATGTTTTCTAGACTTCAGGTTTTTGTCCATAAAATACACACAATAATTATATTAACCTGGTAGACTTGTTTTAAAAATTAAAAGATACAATATCTGAAAAATGCTCATCATATTGTAGGTGTTCAATAGATATTAGTTGGATGCTATTTCCTTCGTGACACCTCCCTTGAGCACCACATCCCAATAGCGTAGTGAAGTAATTCCCCCAATTTTTTGTTTATTAGAATCATATGGAGGATCTTTAAAAATCCAAGTCCCAGGTTACACCTCAGAACAAGTAACCAAATCACAGTCTCTGAAGGAGGAACAGAAGAATTTTTAATTGTTGAAGTTCACTACGTGATTCCAGTAGGAACACAAACTTGGGAACTATAGCAATAGTAGCCCCCCAATCTTCCTGTTCACAGAAGAATCATGTGGAATATTTCCTAAATTATTAAAAGACCCTTCACCCCAGGCCTAAGAATCTCAATCTCCAAGGCAGAGACACGGTAACCTGTACTGTTAATAAGCGTCCTAGGTAACTCTCACTAATAGGCAGGTGTGGAAACAAGCTATTGACATACTGGATGTAATTCTGTGTCAGATTCTCTTAATAATTTATGAGCTCTCTTTCAATGTGGGACCATGTCTCTTTCAACTCTGTGTTTCCTAACATAGTGCTAATATATCTTAGGTATGCAATAAATGTTTTTAGTTGACTGAATTAAGAAACACCAAAGAGTAATTATTATAAGCCCACTCCCTAATTAAAACATTTCCAATTTGCATTAAAAAGTGAAGGTGAAATATTAGTATCCAAAGTACAAACACTCGTACATAATCTGACATCTGAAAAGAGCTGGCATTAGTATCAGCATTGCCACCATCACCTTCAGGATCTTGGAAAGTCACTTAGCTTCTCTGGGCCTCAGTTTCCTTGTAGGTCTAATGCTGTACTTATGCACACAGTTAGGTAAACTCTCTACAGTTTATTCAACATAAATGCCAAACTAAGTCCAAATTTTATTAAGTATGCATAAGGAGAAACTAAAGCTATATTTCTCTATTTTAAATAGCCTTCCTTAATTTTTCTTCCTGGAAACAATTCCATTACTTTTCTACAGCCAAACATTCTTTCCCATTTAATGCTGCTCTTTAATGTCTGCAGATGAAATGTGCTCAGAGCCTCAACGCCACTGCCCTTCCCACAGGGGCGACAGCCTCCAGGGCTGCACTCCACCATCCATACATATGTCTGTGCTTATTTTCATTCTGAGACTTCCCTCTCACTGTCTGGTTTGTGAATTATGTGTCTGCTTTCTGTTTCCTGCCAGAATGTTCTCTCCTCAGCAGTAGGTCATTTCTCATCAGCAGAGATACACAGTCATCACCCTCATTGGTAATCCTCTCACTGTACCAAATGAAAAACATATTTATTTTTGTTGCTGTATTTTAACCCCATTTCTTCTCACTTTTCAGTGATTTGGCTTTAAGATTAAGATGATCAAAATAAGAGAGCCAATAGAGGACAGTTAGTCTCTGGCCCTCCTACTCAAAGATTATAACAGAATCACCTTCAGAAAAGATGGAATAATCAGCAATTAACTGCCAAATTACTTTTCATTGATTATATGGAAAAAATATATTGATATTAAAAAACTCGATCTCAGAAGGCTCGAATGCAATACACACACACAAGGAATGACATATGTGCTAATAGGTACAATTTTTATAGTCAATTGATATAACTGAAATTATTAGTGTTTCCATTATTTTTCAATCCATACACTTAAAGATGATTGAATTTTTTAACATTTAGGACAAAATGGATATTAAAGGAAGTAATATGACCAAAATATAAGTAACATCTGATAATAAAATACTTCTAAAAGAAAAATAGCATGGGGTTAGAATCGTGGTGCATGTCTCTTGAATAAGAATGTGCTTTTTTTCAGGGCTGCCTTTTGGGAGATGTGGTTGAAAAGGTTATCCAAAAAAGGAACTAAAATTTTATAACTAAATCTGACCTGGCCTTGGAACCAACACCTGTTTCATTTCTTCAGTTGATGGTCTAAATGTTAGCTAAAGGTCAGATGTCCATGATCATTCTGTAGGTCATTCAACTACCTGCAGTCACATGAGTCATATAATAGAACAGAACAGAACAAATGGAAATATTTTACAGTGATTCTGCTTCTGTATCTGGATGAAACTAGCAGAGAGATTTTTTTTTAGCGAGACATCTATAATGTCTTGAATAAGTCTGGATAAATCCATAAATCTCTATTCAGTGCTAGTAAACATTGTAGAAGATAAAGTAGAAGATGAAGAAGAGAAAGAGAAACTGTCATTTCAATTTTTAAGATGCATATCGAGGACCGATCATACAGGGACGGCTGTTGAAGATTTGGAGATGACTGGCACATGATCCAGAGACAGATGGTTTTAATAAAACCCAGGAACTACAATCTGATTGAGTTTCACTCCTACATGCATTGAGTGCTGTTCCTCAAGACAATCGCTTTGAGCAGATACACAGTATTTTTCATAATTGTCATTGCTCCTAACAATTTTGAAACACCTCTTTTGGTAGATATGAATTTTTCAAATGACAGGATGATCTGTTTGTAACTGGTCCTAATTTTTTTATTCTCTTCAGCAATATACTGTCATGTATATGCTTGCACACAAATGTGCTTAAAGGACACCTGGGTGGCTCAGTCAGTTAAGCGGCCGACTTGATTTCGGATCAGGTCACAATCTCATAGGTTGTGGGATTGAGCCCCACTTCCCACTTCTGGCTCCTCAGTGTAGAGTCTGCTTGAAAGAGTCTCTCCCACTGCCCCTTCCCCCATGCTCACATGTGCTCTCTCTCTTTTCCTTTCTCTCTCTCAAAGTAAATAAATAAAGCTTAAAAAAAAAAAGGAAGTGTGGTTAAGAACATGAAATCTCGATAAAAAATACGTGGACTTAAATTCCAACTCTACCAATTCCTAACTGTAAGTATTTTAACAAGTTGCTTAACCCATCTATGCATAGATTTTTTTTTCTATCTCTGTACCTAATTCATAGAGAAGTTGTGAGGATTAAATGATTATGCATATATGTACAGATATATGTGCACACTATAAATACACATGTATAAAACGCTACATGAGAATTTGCTGTTATTGCTATTATGAAATAACTAGAGATTATCCTTCTCTTGATATTTTTCTTGGTGAATAGTTTTCTCTGAAGTTATTTTGTTTTTCCCTTTGTAAATAATACCTTTAACCATGCTAAGTATGTTTTCAAAATATCGCAAAATTTCCTAGAAGTAAAATTAATATAATAATTTTAATAAATATTGACATGATAATCTCAATATGGTGATTATTGAGATGGTAATTATATGGTAATTATTACATGTTAATTCTTCCATATGGTCTTAAAATAACTTTAGAATGACTTTAAATTTTTATGTAAATTTAGAAAAACAATATTTATATGATATTTAATCTTCCTCAAAAGCACATAGCCTGTCTCTCCCTTTTCATGTTTTAATATTGCTCACCAACATTTTATAATTAATTCATATTGTTATTTATATGTATTTCACATTTTCTCTGTGATTTATTATAAAGGAATTATTTTTTCCATTTTCCTTTTTCCATTTTTCTAACAGGTCATTGCTGATATTTTAGGTTTGTTCCCCAAAAGCAGATGCTGAGACAAGGATTCATATGCAAGAAACTTATTAAGAAAGTGTTCCCAGGGAAAAATATTCCCAAGAGAATAGGGGTACAGGGGACAGAGAAGGGGTAAAAGCCCATCAAGGATTTAGTCTCAGACCAAGTCCTGCCTAAAGTACCTTCAACTTGATCCCATGGGGAACTATGACATGTAAGCTAAGACTCATGTCAAGGAACTAGGGCTTTCATAGGCCCATACATGTCAGTCAATGGTAAATGGACACACCCAGGAAATATAAATTCCCAGAAGCTTCTGCATATTCATTTAGACAATGTAAGCACTAGTAACCTTAAGGCAGTTACACAAAAACAAGTGCCACAAATATACCTACTGGAAACCAAAGTACACTAAAGCCACAGCACCTAAAAACAGTAAAAGGAGGATGTGATGCTTAACATCACTAATCATCAGTGAAATGCAAGCAGTACAAATCAAAACCACAATGACACATCACCTTATATCTGTCAGAAAGGCTAGAATCAAGAGGACAGGAAATAACGAGTGTTAGTGAGGATGTGAAGAAAAAGGAACCCTCATACATACTGATGGGAAGATAAATTGGTACAACCAATGTCAAAAACAATATGAAAGTTCATTAAAAATTTAAAAAATAGAGATAGCATATGACCCAATAATTCCACTACTGGGTTTGAAAAGATATTTTCAGCACTATGTTTATCACAGCGCTATTTATGATAGCCAAGATACAGAAGCAACCTAAGAGTCTATCCATAGATGAAAGGATAAGGAAGATGTGGTGTATATCTAGAAAAGAATGTTACATGGCCATAAAAAGGATGAGATCATGTCATTTGCAACAACATGGGTGGACCTATAAAGTATTATGCTAAGGGATCTAAAAAAAAACAAATGAATAAACAAACAAATAAAAAGCAGAATCAGACCTGTAAATATAGAGAACAAATTGATGGTTGCCAGACAGGAGAAGGTGGAGGATGGGCAAAATGGGTGAAGGGGAGTGGGAGATACATGCTTGCAGTTATGTAATGAATACATCACAAGAATCAGAGGCACAACATAAGGAATACAGTCAATATCATAATAGGTGGTATGGTGACAGATGGTAACTACACTTGGGGTGAGCATAGTATAATGTATAAACGTGTTCAATCACTATATGTACACCTGAAACTAATGTAGCATTGTGTGTCAACTACACTCCAATAACAAAAAATTAAAAAGAGAGAGAGAGAGAAACAGAGAGAGAAAGGAGGAAAGGGGATAGGAGACTTTTGCCTGCACAGAATCCCTTGGCTTCATCTGTAAAAATCATAGAAAATACAATTTTCCATAGGGATGCTACTCACTTAATAAAGTAGATGTTTTCATGAAAAGAAGAAGAAGAAGAAGAAGGAGGAGGAGGAGGAGGAGGAGGAGGAGGAGGAGGAGGTCTGAGAGGATCTTGACAGAGTACCTAAATTGTCCCCTAGCCTTGCATGTCTCAGACCCACTCCCATTTCACGTTGACCACACTCCATCCTGTAACAGATTCTTCAAAATACTGGTTGGTCACAATGTCTTAGGAAAAAATAATCCATACCTGGAACAGTAGCTGGAATTGGAGCTACCACCTGATGAAGTTTAAAGTAACGAAATTATTTTCAAAGACCCACCACATTCTGCACAGGCCAATAGGAGAAAATAAATGGGAATGTGAACAGCATCACCACCTTGCATCTTTTGAGCCTTTCACTGTGGGACTCACTTCAGCAATTCCCAGCATATGCACGGTGTGCTTTCAGCTCAACATCCTGACAGGGAGGACAAGTTCAGAGGTTTCCACGTACCCTTCCTACCATAATAACTCTCACCTCCTGGATCAGAGGGCCACTGCAGGGATTCTGCGGATGCAAATATGCCCATTCCAAGTACACATTCAGGAACTGGAGAAATATTTACAGGATGGTGGACCTAATGGACACTTGGTGACTCAAACTTAAGGAATAAATCCACTTATTACTTGATTATTATAAACCCCACATTGGTATTTTGAGTCCCTAAGAATTGGTGTCGATTCCCAAGAGTTTAGATCTCTCATTTTCTCCAAAGTACAATTACTGTAGTAATTGACCTCAGATCTCTTTTGATAAGGTCAGTGGAAGAAAAATGGTAGATGACTATGGCAGTGTTGAATGAGAGCCGAAACTCCTTCAGTAAAGAGGCTCTTGGTCTGTGAACTGACTTAGGTTTGGAATTAGGGAAGAGGACACGATTCTCCATTGTGTGGACTCAGATCATGAATTTGGTCCACCACCTGGAATTTGTCTTGTTCTAGATCAAGTAATGCTTTGCTAGGCTGCACATTTACTTCATTTTTAGGGACATGAGATTGATGAGTTCCTACTAAAGATTTCTGTGGGTCAAAATTTCTAATGTTCATTACACTAATATCCCCACTTAGCCTGGCCATTAAATGTTGCATTGTCTTCATGAGGAGCCCAACTCAGCGATGGCATATCCCAACGTGATACCTGGTCTATTGAAGATATTCCCATATTTTAAGGATATGGATATTTCTCTCACCCATGTAATTTCCCAGTGACTGAGTGAAGGGAGTAACCTTGGGCTCTCATGGAAGAAACAACGTAGGAAGAACTAGTTGCACATGATAAATCCAACTTGCCTATTTCCCTAAGTCCTTGAATTCTATCCTCTATTTATACCAAGGAAGGTCTGGTATCTCAACCTTACTGAGTTACTAGAGACAAATTTTTACTCAACAAACCAGGTAAAATGTTAGAACTCCTCACACCTGATACACTGGGTGCATTACATTCAGACTCTTTGAAAGGTGCACCCATATCAATAAATTTGGCCATACCTATTCATAAACATTTTGCAATTCATTTTGGAGTAAAGGTATTTCCTGCCAGGTTGCTTTGAGCATATCCCCTTGGAACATGCTGAGAATTGACACCAGTTATAAGATGGTTGGGGTGAATCTTGAGAAGAAGAGGCATCCCTTGTATGACAACTGCATTAGGAAAGATTATTACAGACTCTTTAGTAAGAGAAAGCTAACAGAAGGGATGGCTATTTCTATTAGCAGAGAAAGTTCAGTGTTCAAATGTTCAACATTCTTAACATCATCCAAGACCTCCCAATTATCCTTTTCCAAGTCTCAGGTCCAGTCCTTCCCTATCAACGCCCTGACCTTCACGCAAGAGACTTGATGAAGCTGTGAATTCACTTTCCTTAATGCATACAATTAAATTTTGTTTCTGATTTTTCAGGGAGATTATCTTAGAACTTCAGGAAAAAAGAGATGGTGTTTAGATTCACCATCAAAGTTCTCTGGCTCTCTGAATGTGATTCGACTGAGATTCACAGCACTTGAGAGTTTAAAGATCTGAGGTGTCATTTTCTTTCTGAAAGCATTTCAATGCCCTGGGGAGCAGCCAGCTCCCTCCAGCGTTTTTGGTCATCGTTGGAGCCACAACAGTTAACCACAGCAGCCACTTCTGTTCTCTGATCATTTGCTTCGCTGGATACTTTACCATAATCGACTGGAGATGATAAATTTGTTAATCACGGCCTCACTGAATGCCGTGACTTACTTGGATCTCATTTCATTTTGGCAAGGAACACAGCACTGCATTCAAGTTTAGCTCAGAGAGAAAACTGAACCAATCCCTAAATACAACACAAATGTTTGCAAAGACAAACACACACTAGGAGAAAATATTTGCAATGCATTTAACTATAAATGATTAATGCCTAAAATGTAAAAAAGAATTTCTACAATTAATAAAATAAAAACTAATAACACAAGAAAAAATAGGCAGAGGCATGTGAACCACGAGTTGCACACAGGGAAATGGCCAATAAATGCACGGGAATCTGCTGAATTAAGCAATTAATCTTCAGGTGATGGTTCTTTTTATTTCTAATTTTTTTTGTCTAAAAAATTTTTTGTTGGTATTTAGATAAGTAATAAGAGTTTCTTTTGGTTAATATCTTGTGGGTACCTTTTTGTTTTGCTATCTTTCCACATCCTCAATTGTTGGGTGTAAACCGCAGATAGCTGATTTTTAAAAATATAGCCTATTTATTTTCACTGCCGAGAATGATCTTTTTACGTTTATTATGATTATTGCTATACTCAGAACTGTTTCTACTTTTAACTTGGATCATTTCCATCTTATCTTTCGTGCTATCATTGTGCCACATTTTATGTCTGTTTATTTATTCCAATGTGTAGGCATTATTGTTTTATATGTTCAATGTTTGTTTATATTTACTCATGTGTTTAACATGTGTTTTTTTTTTTGCCCACTTAATGTTGCATCTCGTGCTCTTTCTAGGATAATTTTCCTTCTATTGGAAGTATGTCCTTTCCAAGTTCTTTTAGTGGGTATAAGAATAAACTCAGTATTTATTTGTCCTGATTTTTTTTTAAAGATTTTATTTATTTAGTTGACAGAGAGAGAGACAGCCAGCGAGAGAGGGAACACAAGCAGGGGGAGTGGGAGAGGAAGAAGCAGGCTCATAGCAGAGGAGCCTGATGTGGGGTTTGATCCCATAACGCCGGGATCATGCCCTGAGCCGAAGGCAGACGCTTAACGACTGTGCCACCCCGGCGCCCCTGTCCTGATTTTTTTTTACTCTTATTCTTGAAAAAGAGTAAAAATTCTGGGTAATTTTTTCTCAGCACTTTGAAAATACCTTTCTGCTCTTCTCTGGTTTTCACTGTCATGAAATCTGCTGCTGCTTTTATTCACATGTAGGTTCATTTTTCTATGGCTTTCTAAAGATCTCTTTACCTTTGGCGATCCATTAGGAAACTGTAATGCGTTTAAGAATTGGTCTTATCTTCCATTTATCTGCTTGATTCACTAATTCTGGACTTCAGTAATTCATGGACTTCAGTAATTCATGTCTTTAATCAATTATGAAAAATCTTAGACTTGATCTCTTTAAATAGATCCTTTCCTTCATTAATACCATTCTTTTCTAAAAGTTCTATCGGTTCAATTAAAACTTTCATGACAAATATGTTTGACTATATTTTTTATTACAAATTCTTTTTGTTTCCTTGTGAAGTATATTTGTTCTTCTTAATGTATGTGCTTCTTTCTCATATTGTCTATGTTGCAGTCATTCTCATCCACCGTAGCTGATTTCTTTGTGTGTTTTAATTTTAACTGTGAATTTACATTCAGTGGACTTTTTTCTGGGGCATTTTCACCTAGCCTGGAATCTATCCTTCTCCAGAGGTTTTATAGATTTTTCTGACCACATATGTGAAGCATCTTATTTCATGCTGTTTATTTTGTCTTTTTTTTCCATTCCACTTTACTTGTCTTTTGCTACATATGTTATATTTTGTTTGCTTTTAGATCAGCTTACGTTCATGTCTCAGTTTGTGGTTCCCTAAACCACAGGAGTAGTGTAAACTTGAACTCCAAACCAATGTGCTTACACATTCTCAGTGTAAACTTTTTGTTCAGTGCTTGCCCACTGAAAATACAAGCCAAAACAGATAGTCTTCTTTGTCTTCTATCTTTCTTTACAAGAAACTTTTTTTGGTGGTTTTTTGTTTTGTTTTGTTTTCTTTTTCTTTTTCTTTTTTTTCCCATCTACTCTTTTACTAATATTTTAGTTCCTTCAATTCTCAACAGTGTTCAGGAACCTCACATACAATCTCCTTCCCTTTGCGTAGATAGAGCCAAGGCCTGGTCTCCTGGGAAAGCTTCCTGGTTTTCTGGAATTCTTCTGCAGGGGAATTACAGATTTCAGTTTATTTCCCAATCAGTTTTTTAACTCTTTGGTTTTTATCCCTGGAGTTTCCCCTATGTTATAGTGAATGCATTTAAAATGGTTTGTTGTATTTTATCCTCATAGAAATGTATATTGTAGTGAAGGGTCAGTGTCTGGCTTCTGCATCATTGCCAGAAATAGGAGTCCTGAAATTTTCACTTAAATTTCATCTTTGATTCAAGAGCTCCTTGGAGGATAATATTTCATTTCCAAATAGTTGTTGAGTACTGTTGTTTAATTTTGAGATTTATTGAAGGGTTGTTCTAAAATATGACCTGTATGTTTCTCCATTGGGGGAATTTATTGGGATTTCTCATGTGGTCTATTGTATCATCAATTTGATCAACATTTTAAGAAAAATGAAAAGGATGAGATGTTTTTAAGGGAAAAATGTCAATTATTAACCTATTAGAATTAACTATTAAACCTATTAGAATGTTCTATGTGCTTATTTATTTTACACTTCATACCATCAAAAATTGAAAGTGGCAATAATAATATGTTTCAAATTGTACTGTGTTACTTACTTTTCTTTTTCTCTAGTAGTTTCTTCTCTGTGTACATCAATACCATGTTCTTTGCTATTTAAATTTTGGTTCTTTTCTATCTTCAGTGCAGATAGTAACTTTCATCTTCCATTTACTGGTTTTGTTTGGGAATTATGTTTCAGGGGATATTCATAGTCCCACTCCTGAGGAATAATAGCTGTTGTTTGCTGAATATACCTTTGCCCATCCATTTATTGTTTACTTTTTTCCTGCTACACTGTTTTGGGTTATCTTTTGTATATGGTGCATATTTACATATTTTAGAGTGACCAAATTCTATTCTTTTAAATTCCAGTGTAGTTAACCTACAGTGTTACATTAGTTTCTGGTGTACAATGTAGTGATTCAACAATTCTATACATTACTCAGTGCTCATTGTGATAAGTATACTCTTAATCCCCTTCACCTATTTCACCCATCAACCCCCACCTCTCCGCTGCTAACCATCAGCTTGTTCTCTATTAATCTATGTGTTTTAATAGTGAGTGAAGCCTCTTTTTCCTTTGCATTTGTGGTTGTGCATGAAATATTCAGTCGTATGAACATCACCGTGTTTCATGCTCGGTTTATTTTGTGCTTCCTTTCTGTTTTCTTTTACTTGTCTTTCTCTATATAGATATTTTGTTTGCTTAATTTCTGTAGTGATTTAGAAGTCATTTTTTTTATGTTCCTACTCATTACTTACAAATTAACATTTAAAAAATACACCGTAAAATATCTATATTTAAATTTTTCTACATCAGTGCAGAAGTGTTATCCATTGACTTCCTCCTATGAAAGATAAGAAATGTAGTATAAACTTTTACTTCCTCTCCTCCTGCCACCAACCCCACCCCACTGCCTAGTTTTAATAAAACATAATCTGGATTCTTAGGTCCACTTTGGCATTAATACATGATATGTATAGTCCCTTTAAAGAATTGGGTTTTTTTTTTTTTAATATTTACATGACTTGTCACAGCTGCTTTTACAGCTCCTAGGTATTAACTACAACAATGTCCAAATAGTTTCAAAGCTTACTGGCTGTCATTTTATACCATAACTTCCTCATTTTCGTGATCTCTGTTTTAATTAATCTCTTGTTCAGCTGCTGAATTTTTCTTTCAGAAGTGAATGTGGGCAGTGTATTTTCTGAGAGTTTGCATACAAGAAAAGAGCTTTCTGTTGCCAGAGCACATGACCAATAATCTGGCTGCGTATAAGATTTTTCAGTGGCAACATTTTCCCTCAAAAAAGCTAATCCTCCATTTTCTCCCACAAGGACTTAATAATGGAGGGATAATTTTTATGTCCTGATTTTTTTTTATTTTGATCATTTAAAAAATACATCCAGTCAGAGATTGAGTTGTCATTGGGGAAACAGTGAGGTTATCATATCCCTGCATAATTCAAGCAGGGTTTTGCCTCTCTACCAATTCTTCCTTGTTGCCCTTGCCTGCGAGAGAAGCCAAGTCCCTACAGGACATGGTTTACTATTTGCCTGGTTGTCCATACCAGACAGAAGGCATGGTGACACTGGGGTCCTCTTATGTCAGGGGCCGTCCTCCATGCTGTCAACTCTCTGCTTGGTTTAAACCAGCAATGCCAGGAACAAATCCCCTGATTCTACCGGTGGAGACTGAAACACAGTTGCATGTTTGAAAAAGAGAAAAGAAATTCAAGTGCAGTTTCCTTCATAGGCTACCCATCTCCTTCATACACTACCTGTCTCCTCGCCTCCTTCATTCACCTCCTGATGTAGATATAAAAATTTTATTTCTCATCCTCATCTTTCAAGATTCATATAAACTTCTGAATCTGACTTTGACTCTTCGTAAGAAGAGATGCATGGCCCAGCCTCTTAAGTTTTGGTATCACAAGCACAAAACAAAAACTTCTTGGCATAAAAACAGATCACATGTATCCATGGAATACATACTGAGTGGCCCTGTTTTGACTCTTCTTTATGAAACTGCACTCGGTTTTCTATGCCATCTGCGTTTGTGAAGGATATTAAGTGAAATCATCGTATGAAATGCATAAACGTA
Source organism: Ursus maritimus (assembly GCF_017311325.1). Taxonomy (NCBI): domain Eukaryota; kingdom Metazoa; phylum Chordata; class Mammalia; order Carnivora; family Ursidae; genus Ursus; species Ursus maritimus. The sequence goes on along the minus strand of NW_024427107.1, from coordinate 27,599,295 downwards.
TTCACTGAAGATAGTGGTGAGTTAGTGTTAATTACTTCGCTCAATGAGGCTGTCCCCTGTAGATTCAGCCTTAACCTAGGCTTAAAAACATATCTTGTTCCTAAGCAGAGAAATTTTTAATCTTGCTCTTATGGTATATCCTAGTCTCTAAAATTAGGTTGTTGTCTTGTGACTTATTTTCAATAACTGAATTCTGTTCTAGTCAGGCTATCTCTTCCCAGCAGGTCTTTGCTCTGCCCTGTCCTTATCAGTCTTCCTAGGCATTAGGAAGCTGTCCCTAAATTCCAGTCCCTATGATAGAATGTTGTCTATCTGGGGCCAGATGGATTGGCCTGACACAGCTCTTCCCATTTACTAGTTCTCAGCCTCCTGTTCTCCAAGCATCTCCTGGCCGTTGACTGTACCTTTCTTTAGAGCCTTCTCATTTCCTTCCAATTGCCCATGTCAGAGGCTTTCCAAAATACTCTGCTGTACCTCAGTGGGCCAGTGAGGCCCAGGAACCTGCATTCCTAAGTCCAATCTGTCCTACTATCCACCAAGCCCTTAGTTCTAACATAATACTTATTTTTCACTAGAACTAAGGCAATTCTCAAGACTTCTCTGAAATTGCCTATGAGTGACTAAAGTCTTCTACGATGGCAATAATATTTGCAAAGTGACTTACCAAATGTGCCAAATATGTAACGTATGACAGGAGGTTTTTACGGCATATTCCCAGTAACCTGATACTGAAATTTAGTTCATTCAAATTAAGGTGGTCCCTACTCCACACCACATGATTTTACCTCTTTTTTGCATGTAAATAATTCAAGTGCTTTTAGGAACATTTTGCCTTTTCTCTCTAATCACCTTCACAAAGGAAACCATAAATGGTTATTCCTCCACCACTGAGTAGCACAAAAGGAGAAACACACAAGTATCTTCATTTGTTTTGTATGTCTCTAAGTAAACTTCAACAGTATTCTGAAGAGGCTTTTCCAACAAGTAGAAATTCACTACTAAAATATTGGCAAATTTTGTTCTGCTTAAGTCAAGAAATGGCTATAAAATCCAAAAGGAATGAACATTTTCGGAATTCTGTCCGAATAATCCCTTTTGAAAGAATGGATTGAAATTTTCTAATTTGGGGACATCTGGCTGTCTCAGTCAGTTAAGTGTCCAGTTCTTAATTTCAGTTCAGGTCATGGTCTTAAGGATGTGAGATCGATCCTTGTGTCAGGCTCCATCCGTGCTAGGCGTGGAGCCTGCTTAAGATTCTGTCTCTCTCGGGGCGCCTGGGTGGCACAGCGGTTAAGCGTCTGCCTTCGGCTCAGGGCGTGATCCCGGCGTTATGGGATCGAGCCCCACATCAGGCTCCTCCACTATGAGCCTGCTTCTTCCTCTCCCACTCCCCCTGCTTGTGTTCCCTCTCTCGCTGGCTGTCTCTATCTCTGTCAAATAAATAAATAAAATCTTTAAAAAATAAAAAAGATTCTGTCTCCGTCACTCCCTCTGCCCTCCCCTAAAAAATAAAAAGAAAATTTCTAACTTGAATCTGATTCATAAAAGAACAAATCAGTCTGAGCCTTTTAACAGACAATTGTTTTGTTTCTGAGATAGCCATTTTATCTTCTTGAATCTCTACGTGGTTTATTTGAGTTTCTATGATGACTTTGCACATAGTTATTTTCTATTTATCAGTGAGTGTTTACTGAGGGCCTGAGATCAGTCAGGTCCTTTCCTAAGCATTTCACGTGTGCTGCCTTGCTCCATTTCACACAGACCTCTAAGGCAAGATCATCACCATTTCACAGATGAGAAAACTGGGACCCAGGCAGTTCCCCAAAGCATCTCACTAGCAAATGAACTTTTATCTGAGCATTCTGGGAGGATGGAGGAAAAGAGCTTAATCATTAATATTAAAAAATGTTGACCTAGAGCATTGTGATGCTATGAAAAAATATGTTTGTTTTATTTTATTTAAACAAATACCACTGTCAGGCACCATCTTATTTTTAAATAAATACCCATAATTTACAAATATCAACAACATGATAAGTACTATTCTTATCTCCATTTTGCAGATAAGAAAACGGAGGCACAGAGAAATTATAATGGTTTGAGATGACTCCGTAAGTGGTGAATCAAAATGTTAGATCCTAGCAGGCAGGCTTCAGTGTTCACGTTCATTCTCATGACCATGATGCTCAAAAGTCAAGTTAAGACAGCGTAGGCAGGTGTGTATAGAGCAATAAGCAATAGTGAGATTTTCTTATAATGCCTTTCCACAGAGCTGAGATTTTTCATTTTGCATGTAGCTCAACTCATTGAGAATAACAACGTTTTATGTGCTTTTGCTCAGGTTTTTAGAAAGTATCGTAAAGGATGAAAATCAGTGACTGGCAAGGAAAGTCAAAATGAATATGCGAGGAGCTTTCTCCTTTGGAGAGGATATTTTCTAAGAATGTACTATTCATTTGGGCGATTATAATATGTAAGTGAAACGTATTCGTGGAATTATTAAATTTGAAATACAAAAACAGACCTTTGAAATGTGAGAAAGAGACCACTATCTGAAAGCATTTTGCTGCAGACACATATTAAATCACCCTAGCTTTAAACCTAAAATTTATGTATCTTTAGCATTCAGGAAGAGTTGTTTATTTATAAATAATTGAAATAAACTCCATCTCTGCATTGTGCTACTAAAGGTGGCGCAAGAAAATACATTTTAAAATGTATTCTTTTCATTTTTGGGTTTTTTTGTTTTACATTTTTGTAGCTCCCTGCTTGTCCCTGGGAATTTGTTTCTTGAAACACTTTATCAGTCGGCGTCTGCCCCCTGTGGCAAGCTGAGGACGCAGCAGGGCTGCGTCCATACTTGTGCAAATTACAGAATGTGTGTGACGGGGACCCCTGCACTCTGCACAAAGTCAGCCCTACAGCTTTTTAAGGCAGTGTGTCAGGGTCAGTGGCGGAGGAGGAGAGGAGAAAATAGCCCTCAGGATGCCCCGCGCTTCTAAGGAAGCTATAATGTTCAGGACCTGACTGTGATGTGTTTCCTGGGTGCCTGTGACTACAGCTGTGAAATCCTGGCCCAGGGAATCATCACAGTGGGGTGCTGGGCTTCTAGTTCCCCCAGGCATCTGGGAGACTGTCTCATGGCTCAGGCCGCTTAGCTTCGAAGAGAGATGATCTCATTCAGCTTGCAGACCACAATCATTCAATTTGCTAAATACCAATTTCTTAGAGAATGGCTATGCTTTATGGGAAACTGTAAGTCAAAATGGAGACTTTACGTATTTAGTATTTTACTTTATTTACAAGTAGTTTTGTTTGTTTTGAGAGAGGGAGAGAGAGCTGGAGTGGGGGCACAGGGAGAGAGGAGAGAGAATCAAACAGACTCCAAGGTGAGAACAGAGCCCCATGAGGGGCTCTGAGATCCTGTGGGGCTCCCACCACCCCGAGATCACCACCCCAGCCAAAAACAAGAGTCTGATGCTCAACCGACCATGCCAGTAAAAATTGTTTTAAAATTATCCACAGAGATAGATATATCTAGGTAAAGTGCACGATTATGCTAACAACAACTAGATGTCTTTTTGTCCAAAATGCTAATAGTCAGGCAATGTCTTTATTAAAACCTTTTTGTTGGTACATTGAATATATTTGTAAGCAGCCTGGAGAGAATGAGGGGAAACGAGGAGAAGAAGGAAGAATATATCAATGCTGACTGAATGAATAGATGCCACCACTATTCAGGTGTTTATAATTTATTTTTCTATTGAGACAACATCCTAGTTATGGTGCTGAAATACCATTGACTTCAACTCAGAAATGAGAATTAAAATACCAAATTCTAATTAAGTATAAAGGAAAGAAACAGGCCAGCTTGCAGCCTCGTGAAGCAATGGAAGGCGTTATACCAGCCGATGCACTTAAGAGTCCTGGAACCCCTCCCAGGTCGCTCACTCATCTGCTCCGTGGCCTTGGTAATTTGCTTAACCTCTGTGAACAACAATTTCAATAGCCACAGAATAGGGTTGATAGAGTTACTGTGTGAGAGAATTTTGCAAAGCTTCAGAATAGGTACAGAGGCAATAAATACCAGAGTGTTCCAAGGAACTGCCCTTCCAAGAATCATCCTACTAAAGGACAGTGGCAAGGGGCAGGGAAATGTGACTTGGAGGCTTGTTTATAAGATGCTTGACATTTGAAATAAAAATTGACATTTCTGGGAGATCCAGGATCCTTCATTATTGGAGAGAACCAGCCTGGTAGGGGCCGGCTCTGCCTGCAGGGAACAGTTGGAAATTTCCTTTCCCGTTCCACACCCACATAGTATTTGTGGGGGAAAAAAAAATTGGAACACTTGATTCTTCTAGGGAAAAAAAAAACAAAAAACATAGACTACTATTTAAAACTGTTAAAATCTTAAGAGCCCTTCATAATTTAAGAGCAAAATGGAGTTTGATAGCCATCCCTGAGATGGCAAATTTTAAGAAGGCAACCACGGGCAGCAAGGTCCTAGAAATGCTAGTTTCATCCTTTTTCTCAGCCTAAACCCACAATGTTATCTTCCCAAGTATGTTGCCATAGGGCACGTGTAGAGCGATAGTCTGGGGGGAAAAATACACTCTAAGATCTGCTGGGTTTGGGGAATGTTTCATATTATATTATTGGGGATGATGAAGATGAAGAAGACAGAAAAAGACGTGTATGTATATATTTACTGAATCTAAAGAAAGGAGAGAGAACATGAAAAGAGAGAAAAAGAGGCTTGGGACTGACAGAATTCCTGAACATTCCATTTTCTATGTATGAATGTGGGTGAAATGAGTAGACACAGCACGTCCTGAAACCATTACCAAGACCACACTGGGAAAACAAGGCTGTTTTCCCACTGTCAACACCAGCCTATAAACGCTCCATGAACTAGCAATCCACAGAGCGTACTTTGGGAAAGCTTCACAATAGAATTCATATAAATATAACAACTAAGTGAACAACTAATAAGAAGATATAGATATATAAACAAGTACTACTATCCAAGTTCTTGTGCCAGATTTTCAATTATTACATATCTTTGTGTTGGCCTATTGATAGAATTCACTAGATCTTAATCCTGGCTATATATATAATAACCTGAGGAGCTTTAAAAACAATATCTGGGTCTCACACCCAGTGATTGATAATAATGTGCTAGGATGAAGCCCCAATACTGATATATTTAGAAGGACCAAATAGTCAAGTGGCAAACCCAAGATAAATAGTCAAAAGATCCCATATAGGACACCTCAAAAAAATAAAAAATAAATAAACTTAGTATGAAATTTTTTAAATTGTTGTTCCACTGTAAAATATACAAGTGCTAACAAAGACTATAGACAGGAAACCCCCAATAATCCATTATTTAAACTCAAGGGTCCTAAAAAAAAAAAAAAAAAAAAAAAAAAAAAAAAAGGAGATACCTCCTTCCCTCTTGGTTCCATTTCCTTGGTTTTCTTCCCATCCTCTTTCCTATTCTTGCCCAATGTTGTTGTTGACAAAATGTCACCATTCCCCTCCTTCACTAAGAGCTGGCTCAAAGGGGCAATAGTGGTATCAAAAGAAGTGGAAACAAGGAGAGATAAGAGGGACCTAACTGCTCTTCTGGACAAATTTCCACCTCACATGGCTATGGTTCCAAGCCCTCAGGCGACTCCCCCCATGATTCCCACATGCAACCTCAGATTCTTAGTCAGTTCTGAGAGTATGCAGAATAAGGGACTCTGGTGATGTATTTCTTAACTTGGAAATCTCCTGGGGAGAGCCTAATGTACACTTGTAGAGTCTCTGCCCATCAACTTGTCCAACTCTTGTCTTCAATACACTCTTATAAGGCCCCACCATGACTGCTGGACTCAGGGATTACAAGCTCAAACAAGGATGCCAGGAAGCATTCACTAGGGCCTAGTCCTGGTGGTTTATCTCTCTAAGACCCAATTATCTCTTGAAATGTGGATTCCCACTCCCTGTCTACCCTGTTCCTCTCCTTCATTTTCTTGGTTTCCCTTTAGGACATGAAGCTTTTCATGAACTCTAATGTAATATGTCTAAATCCAGGAATCATAGGTAATTTTTGTCAGTCTCTTCCTTTGTGTGTACTTTATAATGATGGACCTGAGTCCAAGGCTTGGCTTTCTAGGGAAGACACATGTCAACCAGCCAGGCTTCAGCTTTCCAAATACAATGTGAATCATGTCTATCATGCCCCACCCAGGGAGGGGACAGTAGAGCTTGGTATGCAGACCTCCAGAGTCAGGAATGATAGAGATTCATCACCATCTGATTGCCCTCCACTGAGCCAGACTTCACAGGAAGATCGGTGTCCCCGAACCTGGTTCTGGTTCAAGTTGCAGCTTCCAACAAGATCTCAGGAGGCCTAATGCCTATCAGGCTACCCGCATCAGAGCATCTAACGCTAAACTCTTTACCACGAAAACATGAAGAGCAGGTATGAGACAAGCATTCTATAAACTCTAACCCCATGCATATTATATATTAACAGCAATTGGCTTAGCATTTCCATTAATACAGTAGTAATGTAGATACATCATATATTAAATCGGTCTTTCTGAGATGTTGAACACCATGACTGAAGTTATTTCTGTGAACAAAATGCACTGAAGTCTAAAACATCCACAGGCATGCTTGACTCCCCAAATAGCTAGTTAAATGACAAAACCAGTAGCACTTGGTAGACATAGGTAAAAGATGCTTTTTGCAGCATATGTTCCAAAAGGAAGCTTAAATAACTAGACTTTGTCATCTTTTTCTGTATTTTTACTCTACCTAAAAGAATACATGCTAATTGAGATGAAAAGGGATAATTCGGTGTGGAGAATTGACTCAAAAAAGTCTCTATGACTGTGTTTCTGGTGCTGACTTCAAGAGGGTGTGCCCTAATGAAATCTGCCCAAAAGGGGTTGAACCGTGTCACAATTTTACATACCGGAGCGCAGGTACACACACCGGCACAACGCACCTGTTCCTATCACTAGAGGCTCTTACGTTAGAAGAGCAGAGCAAGTTTGCCCTTAGTCATAAAATCTGCTGCCTTGCAACTAAGTAGAAAAGTCAGTGTGTCCTCTTCCCTTTAAATGCTGAGGTTGGCTTCTCCTTACTGGGTATGTGGGTTCACATCTATTTTCCAGTAAGGTCTGATTGCATCTGCACTGACCATTGGTTCCAATCCGCTTATGAGTCTGCCCCTAGATGAAAGTCTTTAACCCAAAAAGAAAACTCAAGGGGGCCAAAGAGGTTTAATGGTTTCTGTCAGCATCATTGCAAGCAAATAAAAATTCTCTTTCAGTGTTCATATTTCACTCACACTGGTGGTGGCCAAACTTGTGCCTTCATGCCGTTTTGGTCACAAGAATTTTTGCATAAGCTTTGGACTTTCTCCGAAGAAGAAATTATGTTTCTGGTTTTTAAAGCCGAACGTTATGGGGATTAGTCATTGTCCCCACCCCTCCCACCCCCACCATAAGGACTCCCTGGTACAAGGGCCTGTTTCTCTTCTCTCTCTGTGCAGGCAGCTCCCTCCCTCCTGCGGGCAGCTCCCCCCACCTTTCTGACTTTCCTGAACTTTCAGCTGCACCTTCTACTCTATATTTAGTTGTGGAGGTTGTTCTGCCAGTCGTTGGATCGCTCTCCGGTTTGTTGACTTGGATGTGGACAATATCTAGTTGAAAAACTGGGACTGGGTGGGCTCTGGGTCCTTCTACTCCACCATCTTCCCAACCTTCCCGCTCCTAAATCAGGTTTCTGCCAAGAGTCCCTGAACTCAGTAACTACCAAGTGACTCACTCCCTACTATCCAGCCTCACAGCACATGTGACTAAACTCACATCTCAGCAACGTTTCAAGTCCCTGCACTTGGGGGCTGCTTTTAATTTACCAAAATGATGAATGTTCATTATTCCAAGGTACCTGGTCTGTATCAGTTTGCCACTTTTATGGGCGACCCTCACATGCCACAGAGAAATGACAGGGACAGTCCAACCCCAGGGCTTTCCCCAATATCCAAAAGACTACCCACAATTTTTTCTCTTTCTTTTCCACTTAAGAGATAATGTTACAAATCAAATCAGTGACAATGATGCTATTATAAGTCTAACCTGGAACATAGTATATCTTGTTTTTAAAAAGAAGACTACAAAATATCGCTAACTTGGAAATATTAGAAACTTGCAACATATTTCACAATGAATCTGAACACATCAGCATGTTACAAGAGAATACTTGAAAAGTGTTGGTATATAGGTTTCAGTCTAGGGCAATGAGATTATTATGACACTTTACATACATTGCTTCATTCGGTTCTTGCAATATTCCTGTAAGGCAGGAGATGAACATATAACTTCCCTCATATTAAAAGTCAAGTAAGCAGTTCTGTGTTGCACAAAGAGGCATTTAAGCATTTGTTGCATGAATGGAGGGAAGGAAGGAGCAGAAAAGGGGGGGTGTGGAGGGATGTTTTTATGATTAATTTTGCAAGGTTCACATTCAGAAGACTTTTCTTTATTCTTAAATTCTTCACCTGCAATTAGGAAATCATGTTGTCATACCAGTATTTTATAGTCTACAAATTTATTTTTTCTTTGTGATGCTTTATAGAAAAAAAAGGTACTGCATTCAAATAAGTTCTGGAAAACACTGAATATTATGTTTGTTTTGAAGATTCACAATGCCCTTTCGTATAGTAAAGGTGCCGAAAAGTCCTTCAGGAGAGAATCATGTTTAATTTTGTTTCACATGTATTTTTACCTTTTATTTGACCATGGCAACCTTTTCTCCTGTAACTCCTTTTAACGTGACATGCAATTGGGTTCTAAGGAACATACTTTGAGAACTGCAATATGAAGTGTTAATGGGCTTATGGTTCAAGTAATAAAGTGCCCTATAGATGCTTTACTCACTCATCTTTATTTGAAAGAAGAAAATGGGCAATAATCTTATAAGAACCCCTTCTAAAGGCCTCTTCTTAAAATGACAGAACCAAAAGAAATAAAAATGAAGGGAAAAAAATGTTTATCTGTTCCGAAACTAGTAAATACTGCCAAAGATGTATCACAGATCTTTGGCAGGAATCACTACCAAATACAGTAAATTTCAATCAGTGTGAAGAAAAACATCAAAGTTGATGTGCAACTTCCCTTCCTGAAAATGTGCAATTTTCGGAGAAGTATCAAAAGCAAATTCTGCCAATTCCCACTAGTGGTGAATAAATGTGCAACAGAACTGGAAGCACAGAAGGCTTTGGGAGAAAGACTGCTGCCCTGATCTGCCCCTGCCCCCCAGGCCAGTGAGGGGCGGAGGGAAGAGTGAGCAGGCTCTGAGCAGGGTGTTGTTACTTGTTTAATAGAAGCCACTTTTCTTGAAATGTAACAAATTTTCTCCAACCTGGCCGCTGGGAAGGATCCTTATGATCTAAAGGCTCTAGAAGTAAGGGTGAGCATTTTTCACGGATACAAAGATGCTTATGCAAGAAACAGGAGGTAAAAAAAAAACAAAACGAAAAAGTGGCCTTACCAAATTAAAAGCCCTTAGGCCTTGTCGTTCTTCTCCAGCTTGACTTCCCATCTTCTGTCTTAGTTGGCTTGGGCTACTTAATGAAATAGCATAGACTGAGTGTCTTGTAAGACATTTATTTTCTCACCCTCTTAAAACTGGGAGACCAGGTTCAGGGCGCCTGCATAGTCAGTGTCCTGAGGGCTCTCTCCTTGGCTTGCGGAGGGCTTCCTTCTCAAGGAGAGTTCACGTGACCCTTCCTTGATGAATGTACTTTCTCTTCCTGTTCTAGAAGGGCACCAGTTCTATCCTGAGGGTGCCACTCTCATGACCACATCTAAACCTAATCACCTCCCTAGGGCCCAACCCCAAAACCATCACACCACATTGGGGGATCAGTATATGAATTTAGGGAGACATAACTATTCAGCCTGTAAGACCTGCCTAGCTAAAGTAGGTGAACAATCCAGAATCAAAGGAGTACTCCTGGACACCCTCAATGCAACCCTGCCCAACTCCTCCACCCCACCCCTGCCTGTCCACACACACTGGAATTCACACTACACACTAGAAGTGAAATCCCGTGCATTCCCCCAACACATATAGAGAGTAAAGCATATAGAAATAAAGCTTCCCATGGCCACAGCTCTTTTTCTACCTGTCTCAGGTGTAGCATAACTGAATCTATATTTAAATTCGAAAGATGAATTAAAATGGGAGCCAGGTAAGCAGAAAGGGGAACCATGAATAATCCATCTATGCTCTTTTGGGAACAATAGCTGTCCTGCAGTTGTTACTTTCCTCAAAGATGAGTGAAAGCAAAAAATTTGTTTAAAAAATACGTATTTGTATTGGTATATGGTATTTGTCCTCCTGTACTGGCTTATTCTAGAGTTCTGCTGCTCAACACTGTGCACACTTAAAAATCTATTAGGAGGGGAGATCTCATGTTGTGTTACCACAATAATTTTTTAATTGGTTAAATAAAAGAAATGAATCAAGCATTTATCCTTACTTTCCTGCTATTTACACCATTGAGCAACCAAGTAGCTCAGGAAAAACATCTTGTAAAATCGTTCCAGTTATTGAATGAAAACTAAATGAGAGAATTTAAATATTAACATTTTAGAATGTTAGGCATTGAAACTCAGTGGATGCTGATGCAGGAAAGACGTTAGGGTTCAAAGCCGACAGCCAAGAAAGAATTCTTGAGATGTCTTTGATGCAAAAAAGGTGAGTTTATTAAAGCATAAGGACAGGACCCTTGGGCAGAAAGAGCTGCACCAGGTCATGAGGAGTGGCCCATTATATACTTTCAAGTTGGGAGGGGGTTAGGGATAGCGTTAAGTCTCTAAGGAAATTTGGAAGTAAGATGTCCAGGACCTTTAGGGGGCTAGGTATTGTTGGGAAGGGTCATTTATTACTGTCTAATAAAACCTCAGTCATGAGACCCTTCAGATGTGTATCGGTGGGCCATATGCTTGGGGGATGACTAGCAACATGTATCTTGGGAGTTTAGAGGTAAAGGAAGTTTCCAAAGGAATTTGTATATGTTAAAGTAGACTTACAGGATTGGGAGTGGGGGAGGTGAGGCTAGGATTGCCTTTTGCCCTTAACAAAGTATTAACATTGAGGCAGTTGAGTCCCTAGAAGAATGTCACTCTGCCTGTTTCCAGGACTTGTCAATGGGCTATAGGTAGTAAGGAAGTTTATTAATTTTTCTTCTGCCTATGTTTCCCACATCAGATGCTAACATTAAAAAAAAAAAGTGAAAAGTTGACATTATGTATTTTCTAACGAAAGAATGCATCACAGCTACAGTCTTGGCAAGGGACCCCAACCAGAGTCAAATCAAGCATCTGGATCCAGTTGTCAATTTACAAGAAACACAGAAGACAAAGAAATACGCTAAACTGTGAAAAACTCTATCAGTCCAATTCCCCAGGTTCTTCAAGATATTTATTAGAATGGAAAGAAAGAAAGGAGAGAGAATGTATAGATTAAAACACACTTAAAAGTAATATAAAGTTTTTAAAAGTGGGAATGCGCTATTGAGTGATAAAATCACAAGGAAAAGCAAAGAAGTGATTATTATGAAAGTCAGGAAAGTGGGTACTTTTGGAGGGAGAAGAGCCATGATTAAGACAAGAGAATTAGATAAATAAATCCTGGGCATGTAAAGTACAGCAAGGTGACTATAGTTAACAATACTCCATTGTATATTTGAAAGTCGCTAAAAGAGTAGATCTTTAAAGTTCTCATCACAAGAGAAAAAAATTTGTAAGTATGTGTGGTGATGGATGTTAACTAAACTTATTATGGTGATCATTTTGCAATATATACATATATCAAATCATTAGGTTATACCTATAAAACTAATGCAATATTATATGTCGATTATATCACAGCAAAAAATAAATAACAAATAAAAAAGTAAAATTCAACAAAAACTGCAAAAACAGATGGAAAATGGAGGGGTTTATGGGACGACTGCCAAAGTTCTATTCTTGACCTAAGTGTTGGTAATAAGATTATTCACTTTATCTCAGTTATGTACGATAAATAAGTTCTTGAGATCTATATAGCACAGTGCCTACGGTTGACAATACTGTATTGTATACTTAAAACTTGTTAAGAGGATAGATCTTATGTTAAGTGTTCTTATCACAGAATAAATAAGTGAATAATAACAATAAAGGGGTAAGAAGGGAACTTTGAGAGGCAGTGGATATGTTTGCAGCTTTGCTGTTGATGGTCTCATGGGCAGATACTCATTCACAAACTCACTGAGTTATATACATTAATTATCTGTAGCTTTTTACATGTGAGTAACACGTGGTTACTAAAAAGTGTTCTTAAAAATTATTCACTTAATTTATTAATCTCTAATTCTTTTTTTGTTTGTTTTCTTTACTTGTGCTTTATTCTACAATAAAAGAGTTTAAAATACGGCAGAAAGCACAGCATGCAAAATGTAGATTAAGCATATTCTTCACAAAAAGATTTCCTGCAGGAAAGAGAACAAAGTTTTAAAGAGGAACTATAATGTCAAAATAATTATAAATGTATAAAATAATATAAACTATTATCTACAGGTAATTTCCCTTCTTTTTGAGTTCCTAAGGAAGTTATTAAATTTATGTGGTCAACTCTATGACTATAAATTTGAAAATCTGTTTGAAAGACATTTTTTTCCTGGAAAAGCATTATTGAACCACATTCCTTCAAAACAAATCAATGATAAAAGAAAGCATTGACAAAGCTATTATACAACAACAAAATATGTGTTACAGGATAATTCGTCCAGATTTCAAGGAGGACTATTTCTATAAGCATGGACAAAGAAGGAAAGCTTCACTTTACGTAAAGTTAATATAACCCTGAAACAAAACCTGACCAAAATATCATATAGAAAAATAAAATCACAGACTCATCTTGATATAAACTTAACAGCTAAAACTGCTAATAAAATGTTGACATTTATAATCCATTGCTGTATTAAAATTCTATTATATAACCAAGAGATGCTCATTTCCAGAATGTAAGAATAGTTTAATGTTAGAAAGCTGGTTAATATCATTTCTTTCAAAAACAAATGAAGGGAGAGGTATCTGGGTGGCTCAGTTGGTTAAGCCTCCGACTCTTGATTTCAGCTCAGGTCATGATCTCAGGGTCCTGAGATCAGGGCTCCGTGCTGGTTATAGAGACTGCCTAAGATTGTCTCTCTCCCTCTACCTGTCTCCCCACCCCCCACCGCCTGCCCCTCCCTGCTCCCACTTGCACAAGCACATTTGCCCATTCACGCGTGCTCGCTCTCTCAAAAAATTTAAATATATAAATAAATAAGAGATGAAGGGGAAAATACTCTAATCATCCTAGATGCCAAAAAGTCATCAAATACCTAATCTATGTTTATCTTAATAAATGACAACATGACTACAAAAAAAAAAAAACAACTCAATAACAGCCAGAAATGTTTACTCTCAACACTACTATTAATATTGTTCTAGAAATAACATATTGTTCTCGACGTATTGTTCTAAAATAACTAAGGATTTGTTTAAGAAATATTTTCAAAGAATATGAAGTATTAATAATTGAAAGGAGGCCTTATGTAATAGGGACTCAAATTTTATTAACTATTTTTTATTGGCACATAAAGGAGTCTTGTATATGAAGCAAACAAGAACATTGACTAAAAATAACTGAAAATAAGACAATTCCACAAAGGCATCCAGTTTCAAAATTAATATTTTAGTTTTCAGTAAATAACTACTTAAAATAAACATATCCCATTCACATTAGCAATTGTTAGGCAATAGTCTTAGAGACATCAAAATGTAAATAGTGAAAGACGGGATTACATGGGGTTATTTTCAACTTCTTTTTTAGTTTTCTATACTGCTTTAAAAAGAAAAACTGCCAATCTTATTACCAAAATCTAAAGACCTGTTTCTTTAAAAATTGTTAAATAAAATATGCCAATAAATTTTACCATCGTATTTTAATAGAATTTAATGCTCACTTCATAGAAGCATTCTTTTAGTTATTTTTATTTTATTTTATTTTTATTTCTATTTTATTTTTATTATTATTATTAATATTTTAGTACTAGAAGAGTCTTCAGTAGATGTCTACCTCAAACCTTTGTTTTCATATGGGAAATTTAGGGCCTCCCACTTTAAAGGGTTGTTTAAGGTTTCTAGTCAATGACAACGTCAAAATTAAAACCCAGGACTTCTGATTTCGAGTCCACATTACATTTACTTTTACGTAATTCCTCTTATCTACTTCACTCTCCATTATCCCAAGAACAACACGTGTTAGCTTTTCACGGTCTCTGTTTAAACTGACTTAGATTTTAGAATGTTAATAAAACACTTTTTTTCAATACTTCATTCAACTCTGTTGCTAATACTTTGAGCTTGGAGTAAAAATTTGTCAGTGGAGATGTAGGGATTCAGGCCAGCCTAGCTGAAAATTCTTGTGTGTATCTTTTCTCACCTGATACTGACTGTTCTACCACAGCCACAATATGTTTTTTTCCTGCTAAGATGATAAAACTAAAAATGGGGAAAAGTTCCCCTTTCCAGGGGCCCCTTTGCTCCCTGCTCTCCTTCTTATCCACCTAAGAAGAGAACAGATACAAGGGACATATCCATTCGCAAAAATACATGTCCTCCTTGCCCGCTTAAGAAACTCTTTAAACATAAGTAAAGGTTGTGTGGCCAGATTTAGATATTGTTTTATTAATTAAGTGGTTATACTAATTTATAATAATGTTCCCATGATCCCATTCCACAAACTTGATTCAAAAACAGTTCCTTCTTTTAAATCTAGTCATACTCTAAAGGACAAATGATTCCATATTCTTAGCCAATGAATTTAAGGAGATAAAGCAATATAACATGCTTAATTTTTAAGAGATGTTTCAGTCAAATACAACATAAGAACCACGTTTAGCTCCTAATTTGAACAAATCAAATGGGAAAAAATAATTATTAGGAGACAACTGACTGGAAGTGAACATTAAAATGTTATGTGATTATATTATTTTAAGCGTGATTATGGTGTCGTAATTATATTAAGGTATTCTCATCCCTTAGAGGTACATAATAAAATACAGACTGAAAAAAATAATAAATCTAGTCATAAATCCTAGCTTAGCCAAACATATCCACCACGGTCAACTTTAATTGTTAATATAAGAGTGTAATAAATACAAAGTGCAAACAATTAGCACCCAGGACAGTAGGTAAATCCCAGAAGTATAAGCAGCAGTGCAGTTTAGACAAGGAAAGGGAGAGTAATTACAGTTTAGTCATCAAGAAGCAGAGGCAGAAGAGCAGAGAGGCTAAGGGTAGAAGTCCAGCAATTTTGACTAACCTTACAGCACCAAACTGCCGGGAGCAACCACAGTTGGGGCACATACATCCCCACCCCGTCCCCCACTCCCACCCCACCCCCTCATGCTGGTATGCTGTGACTATCTAACCCACTCTTACATGATTCTTCCCGTAAATGTCCCCCCATGCCTCCAACACTTCTCCCGCCATCGTTCTCAACTGGTGTTTGTGCTTCCCAATCTGCTAAAACAAAAACTGAAGGAATCAGAAGACGCCCTCAGGGCCTCCCACATCACATCTGCCTGTAGTAGAGATCCTCATATACTCTGTTTTCCTGTAATTACAGGTGAACTACTTGCATCCTTATCTCAGGCAACCCCTTAGCTAGGCACTAGGCACTAGGTCCCATTCAACAGAGCCTATTCAAGGACACAGCTTCTCAAATCTCTCTTCCCTTCCCTCCCGCTGCCCCCACATCATCAATTTCCTGCTCTATACTGGATTGTTTCCATTAGTGTTCAAGTACGTTATTTCTTTCCGTATTGTTTCCACAAAAACATTCAGCTCTCTTGACGCATCTCTCCCTTCAGATTCCACCCTGAAGCTCTGTGCCTTGTCCATGCTATTCCCCTGCTTCTTCTCTTCTGCTTTTGCCACTCACTGAACCACACCAGACCAACATCTCCAATGACCTCCAGATGACTAAATCCAATTCTGACCCATTCTCAGTGTTCACCTTATTTAATCAAAGTAACATTTAAAATGGTTCTTTACATGGCTTTCAAGACAATGCTCCAGAATTTCTACCCTGTCATTGGTTATTCCTACTGTTTCCTTTTCAGCCCTTCCTCTCTTCCCAGACCTTTTAATGCCAAAGCATCTCACACTCAGTCCTTTAGCCCCACTTCTAAGTATCTTCACTGCATTGGTGATGTTACCCTGATTCATGGCTTTCAATATCACCTTGTCATGGAGAACACTTAGATTTATATCTGCAGCTCACTGTTCTCCCTTGAACTACATATTCACGTATCTAAGGTTTTAATGTGACCCTTACAATTTAGATTAATATATCCAAAACAGAGCTTTCTTCTCTCCCAAATGCTGCACCCTTTTCCCATCTCTGGTAATGTTATTATCATCCATTCAGGTACTCAGATTAAAAAAAAAAACCTGGACTCCAGTGCCTGGGTGGTTCTGCCAGTTAAGGGTCTGCCTTCAGTTCAGGTCATGATCCCAGGGTCCTGGAATCAAGTCCCCCATAGGGCTCCCTGCTCAGTGGGGAGTCTGCTTCTCCCTCCCCCTCTACCCCTCCCCTTGGCTTGTGCTCTCTCTCTCATGCTCTCTCTCTCATGCTCTCTCTCTCAAATATATAAATAAAATATTTAAAACAAAACAAAACAAAAAACCTTGGGCTCTCCTTGATTCCCCTTTCTTCAGACCCTACATCCATTCTGATAACAAATTCTGATGACTCATTCTTCAAATTATGTATAAGATCTAACCTCTCCCTAACACCCTTACTATTATCACCCTGAGCTCTGTCACTAGCTTCTCTCACCTGGATTATTACAACAGCCTTTGAACTGGTTTTCCTGCTTTCACCCTTAACCCACTTTAGCCTGTTTTCAACAAGGCAGACCGAGGGACCATTTTAGAATGTCAGCCATAGCCAATCACTCTCTGCTTAAAACCTGCATGTAAAATACATATGCATATAAAACCCTGTATATAAAATGGACAATTCCCACTTTAAGCAAAAGCCAAATTCTTAAAATTGCATACAACGTCCTATACATGTGGCCCCACCATGATCTCTCTGATCTCCTGATATCTTTCTCCCCCTCTCCTAGAAGAAATGAGGAACTCTTTTGTCTCAGGGCCTTTGCATTGGCTGTTCTCACAGCCCACATCCAACCTGTTAACAAATCGTGAAGGCTCTATTTTCAGATTAATTCTAGAATCTCATCTCTTCTTAACACAAAAATGTTCTCACATTTCTACCCCAAATATCTATAGGGCTCACTCTGCTCAGACATCACCTTACCAATGAGACCTACACTCATTGCAATCCCTTATTCATATGCCCTTATTTTGCTTTATTTTTTCTTGATTGTACTTATTATCTTCTTATATACCATGCAACTTAATTATTTATTTTGTTTTATTGTCTCTCTGTCTCCTTACTGGAATGGAAGTTCTGTAAGAGCAGGAATATTTGCTGTTTTGTTCACTGTTTCATTCCCACTGTCTAAAAGTATGCTGGTACATAATAAATCAATAAATAATTACGTGAGTGAGTGAATGAATGACTCTAAATTGGGTAATTCATTACCACAATGGGATTTACAACAAGAATGTTGTGCTTCCAAAGCAACCTTGCTGATAATGTCAGAAACAATAACATCTTACATTTGCTTAGCACCTTACTCATTGTTTACAAAGTTTTTATTCTGTAGATCTTTGTACTCTTAGTTTTCTAGAAAAACAAATATCTAATATAAAGCTGAGATAATCAACAAGATATTTCCAAATAGCTGAATCTTTGTTGAAACCCAACCTTGGCTTGTGATATCCTGGTATTCAGGAGTGTCAGTTTTCTACCCTGCTTGTCTCATGTCCTTAGATGGTTAACTGACCNNNNCTCTTTCCTTTTGCTTGTCATCGTTTATTTTAAATTTATTTAATAAAACCTGTAGTTCAAGATATAATTTAGTTTGTAAACCTGTCTGTTCTGCGACCTCTTGTATAGATAACTTGCCTGGTGGTGCACTTGAGGCTATAAGTATAAGATGCACCAAGGTCATTTCCCACACAGCACTGGAGGCATTTAGACCATCCGCTGAGTGTAGGTGGACATGTTGCAACTACATTTTTATAGTAATAAAGTATCAGTTTGCAATGAAGGATGATAATGCTTTCTGATTTGTAGAGTATACAAACTTGCTTTCGAAGATATCAAATTGGAGAAATGAGACCCAACTATTTAAAGAACTGGTCTGTATTTAGGGAGGTTTAGAAATGTGACCGTCAGTGTTTGGAACACCTGTCTTCAAAGCACAAAACGTCACTGATGCATGTGTGGGGTTTTTCCCCCCACCTCTTCCAGATGTTAAAACACAATGGATTTCAAAAAATAATAACTGATAAAACAATTGCCAATATTTTTTAATTCTCTCTAGTATCAAACCAACAGACCAATTCTGTGTAGATTTCCAACTGCAACTTCCTGGGAAACCATAACGGAAGCAGTATTTAAAGCTGACACTGTAGCACCTGATGTTTCTGCAAATGCAGAAATTGGTAATGAGGCTGCTATTACCAGCTCCGTGTGTCGGTGATACTAAGGATCGTCTTCCTTTTTCCCCGAGGACCACTGTAGCCCCAAGTCACCTAAAATTCTTTGCAAGCTGAGTCAGGCTAAGACAGGAAGGGGATGTGGTCCATCTCATGAAAGACAAAGACCCGCTGCTAAAGCAAAAGGCTGCAGACCTAGTAAGTAAACCTACTTCTGGCCAGGCTATCTCCAGTTAGGCTCTCTCACTGCGCTCTCTCTCTCTCCCTCTCAATCTCCATCTCTCTCCCTCTGTGTCTCTGTCTCTCTCTCTGCCTTTATACCACGGCCATCACTCAGACACATTTCTGGTTGTAATTTGTAGAATCTCCATTCTCTAGGTTCTTACAGATCTTGTGGTGCTCATCAGACCTTTGTGTTAAGGGAGCATCTACAGGTACTTGGTTAGAGAACTGAGTATTATCACAACCTAGTATAAACCTTAGAACGCATGATATGCACCTGAAAAAAGTAGTGAGATAAGTTTTTACTCTCTATACTATCTATGCCATGTTTATCTCCAAGCATAGTGAAAGCTTCCATGATTGTAAATTACTGTTTCACTTACACAACTGCAAAAAAAAAAAGAAAGAAAGAAAAAGAAAAGAAGAAGAAGGAGAAGAAGAAGAAGAAGAAGAAGAAGAAGAAGAAGAAGAAGAAGAAGAAAGAAGAAAAGAAAGAAAGAGAAGCAAAGCAAGGGTGTTTCCCATTTAGCTTAGCAAAATGCTTCTCAGTCCTCAATCTATATTTTACTACTATGTAAAAGACTGAATAGGACTAAGTGAAGAAATCAAGTGCTAACCGAAGAGCTACTGAGGAAGAGAGCTGTTTCCCGTTCTAGTTCCAGACTGTTTGCGTCACAGAATCAGGCCATTTCCCCTTGCAACTGGAAATGTCTCTGCTTCCTGCTTGTCCACCCCTGGAGTGCACAGACAGACACCTTCATTGAGGTGCTAAATGGCCAAGGTGTCCTAGATGCCCTGAATGGATATTTAATGTCATGAGGATGTTGTTTCAGGAATAACTCGAAAGTGCACCACCAAAATTGTCTTTTTAATTTTGAAAGAGCTAAGTTTTAAGATAAATGTATTCACTACAAAGCTATATCCCTACCTAACAGCACCACCATAAATCACAGGGTTGATTACAGAAATTTCATATTTAGAAAAATAGGAAATAATTAAGAGAATTAACTAGAGAAATAGATCGAAGTGGTGAAAAGGTACAAACTTTCAGTTATAAAATAAATAAATCCTGGGGATATAATGTATGGCATGGCAACCATAGTTAACAATGTTGTATTGCGTATTTGAAAGTTACCAAAAGAGTAGTAGACCTTAAAAGTTCTCAACATAAGAAAAAAAATTCTTTAACTATGTGTGGTGATGGATATCAGCTAACTTATTGTGGTAATCATTTAGCAATATTTACATATATCAAATCATTATATGATACACCTAACACTAATACAATGTGTCAATAATTTCTCAATTAAAAAATACTAGAGAAAAATCCATTTCTCAAATTTCGAAAGGACTTTCTCATCTTAAAATAGGAAAAAAATTTTAAAATTTAGAGATTGCATATTATTTTAAAACTATTGAACATGAAAATACATCATAAAATCAAAAAGCAATAAATAAACTGGAAGAATTATGTTAGCATAAGTGACTTAAAAGTGTTAATGTAACCTAATATATAAAGATTTTTATAAATCAATATGAATAGCCTGGTAGAAAAATAGGCGAAGGACATGAACAGGAATTTTACCAAATAAGTACTAAGATCATGAATAACATATAAATGTTCAATAAATATATGTAAGTTTAAACTCATTAGTAATGGTAAGAATGAAAGTTAAGGGGCACCCTTAACCCCTAGTCAAGTGGCTACCTTCGGCTCAGGGCGTGATCCTAGGGTCCTGGGATCGAGTCCCACATCAGGCTCCCTGCTCTGCTGGGAGCCTGCTTCTTCCTCTCCCACTCCCCCTGCCTGTGTTCCCTCTCTCACTGGCTGTCTCTCTCTCTGTCAAAAAAATAAATAAAATCTTAAAAAAAAAGAATGAAAGTTAAAAACAATGAAATAATATTTTTTATGATAGCCTAGGTTATGATGTGGCACCATATTAATCCCCAAATCTCCATAATTTAGCAAAAGAAAATTGGCTTCTCATTCGTGCAGCAAGTTTATCACAGATTGGTGGGGGGTTCTGTTTCCCATAGCTACTTGGAGATCTAGACTGAGGAAGGTCCCACTACCTTTATAGTTCTTTCATCTGAAACCTGCACCCTTCTTAGCCAATGAAGTATGAGAAGAGGTAAGAGAATCACACATAATCTTTTCTGTGCCTTAGCCCAGAAGTAACACATATCACTTTTGTTCACAATTTTCCTGGCTGATACTCATCACGTGCCTTTCCAATTTGAGCATTACTTTCTGCCAACCTTTCAAATTGGCAAAGATTAAGAAAAAGAAAGAAAAGAAGGGAGGGAGGGAGGGAGGGAGGGAGAAAGAAAGAAAGAAAGAAAGAAAGAAAGAAAGAAAGAAAGAAAGAAAGAAAGAAAGAGTTCATCAAGATATTTCTTGTCAAAAGAGCATTGCAAGCAAAGGGAAAGACACATGAAACTGTATGACACATTTGCAATTCTGCAAGGTATTTAGCTGGGAGAGAAAGGAAGGTAAGAGACATAGGTTGGGACGGCGGCCACCTGATAAATGTCCTTAAAGAATTTAGGCTTCAATCTGAAGATTATGGGCATTACAGATCATTTTTAAGCAGAATAGTGCTATGATCAAATGTGCATTTTGAAAAATTGCTTTGGCTGCTACAAAGGAAATGAAGGTGGAAAAGCTGGGGACCGGGAGGTCAAGGAAGACACTATTGTAGAGAGTAATACAAATATAAGTTAAAAATTAAGAATATCTACAACATAACACATTTGGGTACATCTAATATGTTAACTCAGGAAGGGGGATCACATTTCCATATCAATTTCATGCAAAAACTGAGCCTTATACGCTAACTTAATCAACCAAACTACAAGATTTAAAGTTAATATTGCAGCTGGAACAAGAAGTTGCAAAACCCTTTCCCCTACTGTTCATGCCACCGAGACCTTGTTCTTCAGTGTGACTTTTTTTGGGATACTGTGCCCCTCTTCCAGTTACTGTAATAAGATGGGTTCTAACAAGCTGCAACCCCAGGTAAGCCTTCAACAGCATGCCTTCTCTCTTTCCAAAACCCACAGAGTACACGCAAACCTTTTTTTTTTTTTAATTTTACAAAGAAAGAAGCGTTCTTAGTGTTATCATCTTACAGTAACCCTCGTTTTTCTTCTATGTGGCTTGTTCATTCTTTCTCTCTATAGAGTCATTTCAAAGCCCCTTTGATATCATTTGCCTTTCCTCCTCTATCATTCCACCAACTGATTTAATATCCCACTTGAGAGAGAGTAGATTGCAGGAGTTAGGAGCACAGATTGAAGCCAGACAGCCTGAGTTCAAATACTAGAGCCACTACCAAATTACTCCATGACCTCCAGCCACTTACTTAGCTCTCCACATCTCAGTTTCTTCTAAAATGAAGATGATAATACCCATCAGTGGAAAAAGTTGCAGAAATGGCTCCAGCTCTTTATTGGATCCAGACACTTGGTATTTGACTTCGCAGCTCTTTCTGTAAGGAAGCAGAATCTATTTTCCCATCTCTTGAACCTAGATGAGTGTTTTGACTTGCTTTGTCCAATAGAATATGTAGGAAATGATAGCGTGCAGTCTGAGCTTAGGTTTCAAGACTTCCACTCTTGCTCTCTTGGAATCTTGCTGTGACCATGAGAATAATCCCAGGCTAGTCTTTTGAAATATCAGAGCTCACATAGAAAAGGACCAAGTTGTTTTATCTGAGACCATCCTAGACCCACAACTCAAACCAACTAGGCAGCTGACTGTAAACACGTGAGTGAGCCAGGCCAATGTCTTTTGGGCTTAGCCCAGATCAGCAGAAACAGTGACTTAAGAAAAATAATAAATAGGTATTGTTTTACATTTTTAAGTTTTAGAGTGGTTTGTTATACAGCTATTGTGGCAATGGATAACTGATACACTATCTCATAGGAACTTAAATGAGTTTGTCAAGTACTTACTTAGAACAATGGTTGCAATCTGCGAGACAGTAAAAAAAAAAAAAAGAACAATGGTTGCAATTTAATAAGTATTATTTAAATATTTGCTTTTATTATTATTTGTAATAGTAGTAGTAGTAAAGAAATGGGATCTGGATTAGAAATACAGATCTGAAATGAGCATTAAAGTGGCTACAGAAAACATGACAAAATGGGAGCCCTTAGAAAGCATTTAAAATCCTAATTTTATCTGCCTTGATAGCTTGAAATATGAATTTATCTCTTTTATGTCCAGAAACATCCTAAAGTTTAAAGGAATAAAAAACTGTAAAATTTCACAAAGACAATGAGAACAAGAGGTTAGTAGAGTGAGGAAAGATATATACATATATAAAGTTTTTTTTTTTTTTTTTTCAGAAGTGTTATCAATCAGAAGAGAATGGATTCTGCTCAACAGAAAGCCTCTGGTCAGATTCCATGGAAGGCAGGAGTTCAGGAGTGTGGTTAACAATGGGGCTTTGGAAACAAGTGTCTAGCAAATTAGTGCGATTCCAGCCCCACAACCCTACCACACAAAGACAAGCTACTGTTCTTTCCACCCACTTCCCTGGCCCCTCACAGGAGTCTGAAGATTATTTTCTGGAGAAAATAACCCAAGGGACTGAACTTTGTAATGGTAAGCGAAGTAGAAGGAAGGATGATGGGGAAGATAAGATAGGCGTTGGGGAGAAGTCTGCAGGCTAAAGAGCAGATCTCCAAACCGTTCCCTTCCACCTTGGCATTGCAGCCAGATTTCTAGCAACCACTCATTTCTAAGGGATAGGAAGAATCTTCTCTGCTTTTAGCAAGAGATGCAGATAGCAAAATAGATAAAGAGGGGGGGAAACTCAAATAAGTGGAGATTTTGCAGGTAAAAAATGGATATTTAAATATGTTTCTCTTTCTCTCTCTCAACAGAAAACATTTCAGCCACAAATCAAGAAGAAGCTTCTCTACCACAAAAAGGGAAAAATCAGAAAATAAGAGTTCAAAAATGAGGGCTTTAATTAATCACTCATTACTTTAAACTAAGACACCAAAAAGTTGTACCCCCATGGTAGTGGCACTATAAGTAACACAGCCCTTGCATAGACGTGGAGCCTGGCTTTCATCATCTGGATGGCCCAACAAACCTCAAACTCTGAACTCACGTAACGACGGTCCTAGACTGGAAATGCCTCTAGTTAGCTGGCATAAGAAGAAAACAAAAGTTCTCTCTGGAGAAGGACGTCCATCATGCTAGACCTCCAATTATTCCTACAAATGGGGTTTCTAAAATAATGTCTAGCACACAATGATATGACCATAACCAGGCACACAAAGAAACAAGACTTTATGAGTAAAACAAGCAAAAATAACATAAATAATAACATATCCACAAATACTTGATTAGTATCTTTATCATAAGTAAGTGGAAATATAAGAAGACTATAAAACACCTGTGTTTATTTTATTCAATAAAAATAAAAGACTGAACTTAAATATTTCAGCAGGGCACTGTAAACTACATGCCTGAGTAAGTTTTATAATGTATAATCTGAAGAAGTAAATCTCTAAAATAAACCTAAAGACTGCCTGTGAGTTAAGCCATTCCTTTGTTGGAGAGCTCTAAACGTTTAAAAGTACTCTCTTTTGCTAAGCCAGTATCTCAGGACTCTTGTGTCCAGGGGTGTGCTGGTAAATGACACATCTGTATCATTTGCTAGTTTCTGTAGCAGAAATACTCTCACCATGCCTGGCTTCAGGCAACCAGTAGGATGTCAGTAAATGCAGAGCTGAGAAGAGACCCATACAATCAGCTCTCATAGGCCAGTATGAGTCAGTGCCAACACACTGTTGGTTGTATTCCTGATTATGTCTTTTCTGGCCAAGGTAAGCTATCCCTAATTCTTAGTTACTTCCCCTATGCAGTTCATTATCTGTGACATTTTCAATCATTCAATGGGTAATTATTAAGGGCCTACTATTTGCCAGTAATTGTTCTAGGAACTAAACATACATAAATGAACAAAAAATATCTTCATGGAGCTTATGTCATAGTGGAGAGGAAAAGACTACGAACAAACAAGTAAATATACAATCTGTAAAATATTGATAAATGATATGGAGAAAAATATACAAGGATAAGGTGGGGGGTTGCTATTTTTTTTTAAAGATTTTATTTATTTATTCGACAGAGATAGAGACAGCCAGTGAGAGAGGGAACACAAGCAGGGGGAGTGGGAGACGAAGAAGCAGGCTCACAGGGAGGAGGCTGATTTGGGGCTCGATCCCATAAGGCCCCGATCACGCCCTGAGCCGAAGGCAGATGCTTAACCGCTGTGCCACCCAGGCGCCCCGGGGGGTTGCTATTTTATATGGGGGAAGGCCTCACTGATAAAAGACCATACGATATATTTACTCTTTTTTCTCACATTTTGCCCTAAAGCTCTTGATAAACTACAGAGAAAACAAAAAGAGTTGAATTTATGAAAACTTTAAGAGCTTACAAAGAATATAAGCACTATGAAGAGACATTACTCTAAAGCAGAGATTGAAAATAAAGTGTTCAAAAGAACAGAACCAACATTTAAAACTTGGAAAAGTCCAGTGAATATGCAAATTTTCAGGCTTGTTTGCAAGACTGGAAAACAGGCAATGCTGATACTGCATTCTGGTGTCCTTTCGACAAGGCCTAAGCTCTCCAGGCTGGCGTTGTAGACCCTAAAAGGCTGTCTGTCTCACCTTACATTACCTACATGCCCCCTGCAGCCATCTGAATTTGTGACCCTGCCAAAATTAATTAATAAATATTTTTAAGAATTCTTTCTGTTTCTGATTTGTTTTTTTCATTATCTTTGAAAATCAACCACAAATTTTGAAAAGTAATATACCAGCGGCTCTGCAACCTACTCTATAAGACATTTCCAAAATACATTTTGAAAAGTGGTCACATGAACATAAAATGGGTGTATAAATTCACAAGATAGGCACTTTAAAGGGAAAGGGGGAAAAAACATTAAGAGGTAAAAATTCTAGAGTGTTAAAATATTCATGATACTTTTTATTAGCAATCAAGATATATACTATTATAGCAATATTCATATTCTCCAATGTGTGTCTATTTCAGCATAAATTGTCATTTTTAAAGCATAGTTTCTTCTTGTGATCACCCTGACCCTATCAGCATTACTAAAATATAGTGACATATAAGTGGTATTTCATACTTTGAAAGTATTTAATATATATTGAACAATATGGAGGAAGTCCGACCAAATTAATTATAAATTGATGCAAATCTCTTTTCATCAATGAATGTAGTGTGAAGGTTATCAAACTGTTGTCCATCCAATTCAGATAGAATGTTTTTTTAATTCACAATTACAAATAAATTTCAAAACCAACAGCAAAACCAACACCTACACTAGTCTATGAAACATATTTTACGGACTCACTTTATGCAATATCACCTTCCATCTGCCAAGACACATATTTATAAGATTCTATTTACAATGCTGCCTAGAAACCACTATTAGTCATCATAAATATTGCTATAACCAAATAATCCCATAAATCAAATGCTGCAAATAAAAACAAGTGATTCTGGGATCATTTCTAGAGCCTGTCTCCTTGCTTTCAAATTGTTTATTTGTGGGAAGGAATAGAAGGAGGATAAAATAACTAAAGCAGACCTTACAACTAAAACTATAATATTTTCAACTTAAAAGTATATGTAAATGGAAATGTTTCACATAAGGAGCTGTTTCTTAATTAACTCAATTCTCTTCCCCTTCACTTTGAGATTTCCTTATATCTCTTTCTCAGTTATAGAACACATACGATACACACAAATATATAATTAGTTGACATAAAATCCATTTGGAGACCATTTTTTTTAAAAGAAAGCCTTATTTCATCCTTATAGTGTTATTTTATCTAGATTATGTGAGGTTTAAAGGCATTGAACTTCTCAGAATAGGAATGTCTCTTATACCACATTTGTAACACAGCCAAATATGCTAATCACTGTTATGCATAATGAAGTTGTAATAGATTTGTTGTTCGAACATATAACTAAATTGAGTGTGTCTAAAAGGTAGAATCTGTATGAATCTAGAATATCTGAGTAATATATTCCAACTGACCTAAACCCTAGTTATCAGGTGATGAGTAAATATATCAGCATGAGTACATTCAACTATGTCTATTGGCTACCAAGTGCCTGTGATGTCCAGGGATTATGCTAAATATTGAGAATAGAACCACAAACAAGGTAGGTGTCTAGCCTCAGGAACCTGCGAAACCTTAATAGTGTAATACATACAACAGCAGAAGGAGTCATCCATTCATTCAACACACTTACTTCAAACACCTGAGGCAAAATAGCCTTGTTCTGGGCTCAAAAGATACCATAAACAAAAAAGAGGTCTGTGCCTTTAAGGACCTCGCAAATCATTAAAATGTTTACAGTATAGCTGCTAAGCATTTGATAAAATAAGGACCTAGTCCATACAAGTGACACTAGATAGAACATCCCTTAGGAAATAATACCTGAGCTTCATCTGAAGAATGGGGTGGGCAAGGGCACTCTAGCCTGCAAGGACAGCAGGTGCAGAGCTAGGAAAGCCTGAGAGTCTGAATGACTGGAAGATTCAGGGTGCCGGTGAGGTGTCTGTCTAAATAATTGGATGACAGGAGGGTGGAGCTAAATAGTGAAGAACCTTGTATTCCATGCAGAGTGCCTAGGGACACTGCCCTTAGGAAACATGAAGCCATTAAAAAACTTTAAACAGGGAGTGACAGTCTAATTTCTTTCAAAAACATCTTTTAAGGAGGTTTTGTAGTGGAGGAGAGAGAGAGAGAGTGACTCCTATCCCCTAAACAAAAGCAGCAGGAATGGATGAGAGAGGACAGTTAGTAGCAAGCAAATAGTATCAAATAGGATTTAGTGGTTAATTTTATCACTGTTAGGTTTCCAGTCTGGGGGATAAAATGTAAAATAAAACTATATATTTTGGGAAAGATATAGAATGAGAAAAATGAGGTAGAAAATAAGTATATATTGGTATAGGTTGAGTTGGAGATATCTTTGAAAGCTCAGGAAGATGCACCATAGCCTTTTGGGTAACAGGACTGGAATTTAAGGTCATGTAGGACTAGCCTAGAAATGAAAAATGTGGGCAATGAGCATCAACTGGTGGTTAAAACTATCGGAGTGAATTTAGTAACTCAGGAGGTGAGTGAAGCATGAGAAGACAGGTGAGGGCAGAACCCTGAAGAATAAAAAGGTTATAACAGGCAGAGGAAGAGAATCTAGGGAATAAGAAGGAAAGATTTTAGGGATGTCCATGGAAACCTAGGAGGGAAGAAGGAGTGATTAAGTGTCCAATGCTTCTGAGATGTCAAAGAGATTAAGTGGTAAGAGGTACCCAAAGTGCTTTTATAAGACTGCATCCAAACCAAGTGGCCAGCAGTAGATTATGGTTGAAAAAATTACGAGCCATTTACATATAAGGCAGCTGATACAAAAACAAAAACAAAAATGGTCTCTATGCTCTGATATGGAGAAAATGTTTTCCTCCAGGGGGAAGAAAAAAAGGATAGAAGAGGAAAGAGAAGTGGAACCCGCCACACGAATTTCTGTAGTAGGATTTCTATATGGCTAAATCTTAAAAATACAATTGAAACAATTGAACCTATCACATATTAAATTGGTAAAATAACAATAAGTTTAAAAAATTGATTTTAAATGACTTTGGAATACAGCATTTTGATGTTATATATGTTCTTAGAGGGATGTGTTCAAGGAACAGAAAGAACTATGTAGGCAATTTAAAATTCCATTAGGAGCATATTGTTTAATAGAACATTAGTATTAATGTTTTACAACTGCTTTATATCTGTTGTTAAAAAAAGGAATTAAATTAATGATATCAGGAGTCAATATCCTTCAGTGAAAGAGAAAAGTAATAACATTCTAAATAAAGAAATTAAGTGGAAAAAAGCTGAATTATTAAAATGTAGTTAGAAAGATCATCAACAACCTGTAATTTTCCCTGCTGTGACTACTGAAATGGTCTAGACGCAACAAGAACTTCTAGTGCCCAAATTGTGGTCTCTAAATAATAATCTACTAAAAGAAGAAACCAGAACTTCAATGTAATAGATGTTTGAGGGTCAATTTTGGAAATCTGCGTATCTAGGTATTAGATAAGAATTACTGAAATATAACGGTGGAGGCAGATAAATGAAAGCAAAGCATGTTGCAGAGCAATATGAGTCTGATCTCATTTTGATTAAAAATATGTATTAACAGCATGGCCATCATAAACGTGATGTCTAGATGGAGTACTAATTTTTAAAATTTTGCTTGTCCCCATTTGTTGAATGTTTATACTTTACATGCCTGCTTTTATAATTTTTAAAACTCAATTTAAGAAGTAACATCATCAACAATTAACCAACTAGTTCACTGAGGACCTGGGACATGGTAGACAGAAGTCAGGGTGCGGTGGAGTGAAAATGAATAGGACTGGAAACTCTAAGTGTAAACTACTGAGTCTGATACAAAAGAAAGGAAGGAGGAGAAGAGTAATTAATTAGAAGCAGACAGCTCAAAAGGCTCCAGGTATTCTTTGCTCTAGACCTTTGGTGCTGGATTTCTTCTCTCCAGAAGATGCTTCTTACAAACATCCATGTGACTCACTCAGTCACCTCCTTTCAGTCTGTTTAAGTATCACCTTCCTACTGAAGCCTATTCAAAATCATACCTCTTTTCCCCAACCCCCTCTCCTCCACTTGCACAAATCCCCTACCCTGATCCTACTTTTTTACCATTGACCTTGGTAATTCTCTAAATTTTATATAATTTTTACTCTTTTCTTGTTTATTATCTCCTCCCTTAGTATGTAAGCTCCGTTTACCAGAAATTATTTTTGTCTGTTTTATACACTGATAATATTCCAAGTACCTAGAATAGTGTATGCCACCCAGTGTTACTTGGTAACTACGTGTAGGATTAGAAGAAGGTTTATTTAGGATCGGGAAAGACTTGAGCACATTTATGTGCTAATCTTGACTATTCTCAGGAAGAAAGGTAACCCCTGATTAATGAAGCTCAGGATGGTAAAAGCAATCCTTATGACATTTCCTTTGCACCTCTTCTTAGAGTATATAGAGCACATGTACAGTAGTAAGCAGATAAAAGCAGTTCAGGATGTCTTATCCGCCATTGAAAGAGTGAAACTGATTACCATTTTGTGCTTGCTACTTGACCTTTATTTCTAGTAACATAAAATGCACTGCCAGAACAGCTATACCAAATTCTGTTGGTGCCTTTCCTGTTGAAGATAGTCATCACTTTGGCAACAATACATTTCAGAAGCACACACTGTGTGAGCCGGTACTTGCTACCATGGAAAAGCAAAGGTCCAGTTAATTCCATTTAATGATATGGTGCATCTAATTAGCTGCACCTACACAGTAGGATAAAGTACCAAATGAGAACTGCCAAAAAAATCTGCTTGCAAGAACAGGTTTGTCATGAGGTTTATTTCCTTTTACAGTTTAATATTCAATAAAGATTAGGGGGAGGGAAAAAGGAATTGTATTAAGTCAAATTAAAGTCAAAACAAATATTTATTAAGGGCATCAAAAGACTTAAAGAAAACTAAAGTCATAAAGAAGATAGTAGTCTCAATCAATATTAACACAAAGCAACTATAATAATTTGTTCGAGGAGGTCGCTGGGAGGATGTGACTGCTGGTTGACCTTGAACTGGATCTCCAAATCAGAGATTCCACAGTGCTCCCCTTGCCCCATCCCCTGGAATGTGGGTTCTGCTTGCCTCCCCCCTCCCAGAGGCTGCTCCAAGGATACAGCCTTGAAATAGTGATGTGGTGTTGAGACCATGTAGATGGTATATGAGATTGAACCCACTTAAGGCGTCTGTATAAACTTTTAAGATTTGGTGGGCAGGTGTGGAGATCTACTTCTCTTACTGCCACCCAAGACAAGCCTGCTGCCCACCTGGAGTGGCCTGCCTCTTCTGTCTCTTCCTCTCTGAGGACATGGGCCAGTTTCAGATTACACCTGAGAGGCTCCCAGGAGCTTGCAAACTGCAACAATAACAGTAGCGAAAGTAGGCACTTGCTCTTCTCCTTATCTCCTAACGCTTTTCTAGGTTCAACCTCCTGAGATTTCTTTGGACCTTTAATCTTTTTTTACCTTCTGATAGTGTCTTGTGGCTCTTGAAGGTCCTCAATTTTGTTTTGTTTTGTTTTGTTTTGTTTTGTTTTGACTGTTTGGGGATCTTACTTTAAAGTCACTGATTTATATCTGGCCATTGAACAATGCTTGCAAAAACCTCCAGTCTCAGAGGACCATTCTCAAATGATCAATGTACCAGCACACACAATATTTGTTTTGTCTTGTTTTTTTTTTTTGGTTAGGTCTCATCATAGGCCACTTGGATCATGTACATAAAATGAAATAATATATACTTAAAAGCTTATAAGTAAATTCAAATAGTTTAATACATGAGGATATATTTGTATTTGGTAAACTGCCCTAATTTCATAAAGTTTACCTTAAAGTTTTTAAAAAAGTTCTAATATGGGTTAGTTTGGAATTAGAAGCAAAGGATCCTCACTTTTCTAGTCTGAGTAAAAGTTTAAAAGTCTCAGAATGAAAATGACGCAGAATATCATTTTGAAAAGAAGGAAATAATAAGAAAGAGAAAATATTACATTTCACTGGTAAAACAATGTCTTACTCAGGACAGATTAGGAACAAAAGTGTTGGTCAAAAAAAAATAATCTAATGAGGAAGACATGATTAGAAAACTTGTTAGTTAAACATTAGGGAGAATTGCTAACATAGTAAAAGAAATAAGGAAATCAAAGCATATATCCACCATTTCATAAGGCACATCACTCAAGAAACCTAAGCCATTCTGCTCCATTATTTGAAGAAATCATTTTCTGATAAACCAAACTCAACAGCTCAGTGTTTCGATCTCTCGAAAACTTCTATTTTTGTGCTCTTCTCATGGAGGTGTAGATGTCACTACCAGCTAATACATTAGAATTTTAGGCAAGCATGTTAATCGTAGTCCCAGGCTTTGGGATGTCAGTTAATCCACACATTATTGGCATAGAGGAATGACTGATGCCCTGAGAACTCAGGCAAGTACAAGCTCTTTTTAGATTACTATTTATGGACTTAATTACTACTGCAATTCACTTAATCATTCCATGTCATATACCAGTTAATGGATGTTCTGAGAGTCCAATCACAGTCCAACGTAATGACAAATGTGCTGGAACAACTTGGCTTGCCTGAAGGAGCAGCAGATTGAACTATTTTCTAATTTAACAATAAAAGGATTTAAAAAGGACACAGAGCCCTCCATATTAGAAAAAGGAGTCTAAATTTAGACAGCCTGCATGGCTCAGTCGGTTAAGCAACTGACTCTTGGTTTCGGCTCAGGTCATGGTCTCAGGATCATGAGATCGAGTCCCATGTGGGCTCTGTGCTCAGCATGGAGTCTGCTTGAGATTCTCTCCTTCCCTCTCCCTCTGCCCCTCCCCCTGCTCAGGCATGCTCTCTTTCTCTCTAAAATAAATAAATAAATCTTTTAAAAAGTCTAAATTTATATCAAATAAGAATTTTGACAAGCCTACCGGAACCTTAGACATACCAATGTCAGTAGTTTTTATTATAACATTCTTGGATATTAACACGGGTTTGCCCAGAGCACTGATTCTGTAAGAACAACAAGTCAAGGCCTGTGCAGTCTGAGAGCTCCCTTTTCTACAAGTCATACTTGGGAAGAATTTGTAACTTGAAAGGAATTCTGTCAACTTCAGAAAATTCCAGGTTGAGTAAGACACTGTTACTGTTGTCCAAAGAGCTCAGAAGAACACAACATCTTCACATAATAACTGGATGCTATAAAGGGACTCTGTCTAGGGATTTTAAAGTAATAAAGGAAAATATTTTTCCATTTTCTTCAAATAATTTCTATGAAGAAAATTGTCATAAGTGTAATCTTCTTTAATTAATCATCTATAAAGGCAATAGTTAAGCACGGCCCCTCCAAAATTTAGTACATAAAAGAAACCTCTAATTGCCAACAACATATCCATTGGTGTGAAAAAGGATTGGATAATACAAGCTACATAAGATACTGCTCCTCCTTCTGAAAGACAATTTGGGAAATATTTATCTGTTTCACTAGCCAATACTCAACCCAGAGTACACAAGTGAGGTAGAGGGGACATTTCAATAAGAAACATAAAATTAGGCACCAGATTCATAATGGATTCTGATGGTTTAGAATTACACAATTTAAGGACTGAAATGAAAGAGAGAGAAATGAAGGGAAGATATGAAAAAAAAATCAGGTACCTTGAGTTTCTTGGTTCCATCCTTTCTTCCAAAGAACTTAATTTTACCAATTAATATATAAATATGCTCTATTCTTCTCATGCATGAAAATGGAAACTTCCATTATGCTTTACATGCCTTTCAAACCATTACCTTATTTCTTTAATCTTTACCACGGATCTTTTAAAAGTTGTCTCCTCTCTTTGCATCTTCCCTTGTACCCCACAAACTGGAGTATTGCCCCATCTATACTGCTCTTCTCAAATTTTTGTCATGTGGACTACAGACAATCTCTACTCTGCCACATCAGTGGACCCACATTTCAACCTTCCTTTTGTGACATTTGGAAATTCTGACTACTTAACCAGTTTTGAAATTCTATCCTGGGACACTGACTTCTGCCTCACCTACTCTGCTGTCCACTATTTGTCAGTTTGTTGGTGGGCACCCATTTCTCCAACTACCCCTAATGTTTGTGTCTCATGGTCTTTCCTGGCATTAGCTCTCTCTCTGTTATCTCTTCTAAGTTGGATGATTTCATTCATTTTCATGGCTCCAGGAATCATTGATATGCTGACACACACATTTTAGGCAGGGTTCCTAATATTCTGATTCAGCTTTATGAGAAACTTCTTTCTTTTGACTCTTCTAATGTTTCAAACTAACAGTCTCATCCTATCCCTGGGCTGCATCCCATGAAATTAAGTATGTTTTATTGTTAAACTCCAGTCAATAATCCAGAAACAAATAGTTTGTACAATGATTAAACACAGCTTTAGAAAACAACAAAATTTCCAAATCCCTTTGTGAAACTAAGAAAATCTGACAAAATAGCCCAAGCCTGGATAAACATAATATTAAGAACTGACCTATACCAATTACAAATAAAATTGTAAAAGTCAGTTAAATATTAGCAACTTGAATTTAGCATTCTGGTAAAGTTATAATTTCTTAAAAAATACAATAAGAAAAAACATGACCTTGTAAATAGATTCTCAGTAGTTATTTGATAAAATTCAAAATCCATTCTCAAGCTCAAGCTTGAAAATCAAACAGATATGACTTAGAATTATAGGTTATTCACATATAGCTGTTTTTCCACCAGACAGGTAAATTAGCCTTTTTTGGATCCTAGTTTCACTAATTTTTAAAATGGTGCTAGATTGCCTTAAGCCCTCGTTAGAAATACATCTCATCCCTTCCTTTTCATAATATTCTTTATCTTTAAAGTCACGCATTTAACATATGTTTTCCCCACCAGACTGAAACCACCTTGAAGATACGCATGTATGTGTGTGCATGATCAGTTACAGAATTTGCAGGGCCCAGTGCAAAGCGAAAATGAAAGCCCCCTTGTCCAAAAATAATTAAGAATTCCAAGACAGTGATAGGAGAGTATTAAACCAAGCAAGGAACCCTTCCACACACAGGCCCCTGTGCGACTACACTGAACACATGGAGGCTTTATGTGTACGTGGTATGTCTGTGTGTGTGTCTGTGTTTGAAATACGTTGAGTATTATGCCTGGAAAAATAAGCCATAGGAACCTCGAAAAAATCTATAGACAGAAAAATTGCTAGCATTCAGATCTCAGATGATAAACAATAGTCATATTAGGTTGGGCAAAAATAGTTCAGATAATTAATCAAGAAAATATTTTCAGGTTTACCACTGACCAGTTTGAAGATTGCAGAACAATTAAAAAGATGTTGATTAATCTTTAACAATTCTCCCTTTAAGTAGACATTGATATCATTTTATTTCAATGTTTTCTATTACATTGTATAAATCATTCTGAGATGATGTCTTCCCTCCTAATATGTATTGGTTGTAATTCAAAACTATGTACTATTTTGTTTCTGTGTTGACTTTTCTGCACAGTTCATTGAGTCTATGAGTGAACATGATAATATCCACTCCATTTCTCTAATCATAAAGCATTAGCATATAAAATTCATAGAATGGTTAATCCTTGTCCGTCTGTCTTATAAAAAATAATGTTTAGCTTATTGAAATATCAACCACTAATTTAAGACTTCATTTTTGTAATTCTTTAAAATGCTATTAATTCCCTCATACACAGAAGAATAATAACTTGATGTAGTTAGAATGTATCCCTTTTCATATACCAATAAAAATTCCAAATACTTTATGGGTATCCTTTTCAGAGTAATTCTTCATATTTAGGGTTAAAGTTTAGGGTGGAATTTATATGTCCTCTCCTGGAGCTCTGAATAATTTCCTCTCATGATTCCCAAAAGTTCACTTATGCACAAGCCCTTATTCTGTCAGGTTTTATGGTGACTTCATGAAAAAGGAAGACGGATTTCCTCTTGAGGAAGTTATTGATGGATGCTCTTTTATCTATATCTGAAAGTATTTAAAAAAAAAAAAAGGTGCAGGCTATGTGCAATTACATACCTCAATGCTGCTGTCAGGGATTTTAAACTAATAAATAACCAATCTAGGTGTGTTTAGTTACAGAATTCATTTTTAAAAGTCACTCCATCCTCCTGTTTTTCCACTCCCCACCTCCCACTCTAGGCTCTAGTCAAAAGGAAATCCTTGGCTTTTCCCACCACATTCTGTCTCCTGTTCTCATTTGCTTCCCTCCTCCTCCTCCTCTTTCCTTCTACTTCCCTTCTGCCTTTACATATTCTCTCTGCATGCATGTTCTCATTCATGCATTCTCATACAGTTGTTCTCTCTCATTCTCTCACTCAACAATACTTTCTGAATACCTGTGTGCTGGAGACTATTCTAAGTGGACAGAGGCTTGGCTAAAAAGCACAGGAAAGAAAAAGGCAGGAGAGAGTGAGTTGTGTGCCAGAGAGGGGTAAGAGAAGGCAATAGCACCCAGATCACACAGGAAGACCTTAAAGGCTTGGTACACAGTGGCAAGTGGGCAGAGGGTGGTCACAGAAGGTGGCATTGCGTAAATCAAATATCCTGCTGCTATGAGGAGAGTGAAGAAGTCTTAAGCAAGAGTGAAAGCTGGAAGATACCCTAGACAGGGTTTTAATGGTTTGCCCATGTGCAATTCTCAGAGTGGACAGATTGGATTCAGGATTTATCTTAGAGGTAGAGTTGACAAAACTTGCCTATGGATTGCATGTGAGAAGTGAGACTAAAAGACGAATGGGAGATCCAAGCTTTAGGTTTGAGCAACTCCGTCTCAATCATTCACTTCTGTTCTTTCTCCCTTCTTTCCTCTGTTCTTTGTTCACACTGTAACTGAATCTGGAATGTTCACAGCCTTAGGTTAGTTCCTGCTTCAGTCTCAACTTAGAACTCAGAAACTCCAGAAAGCTTTCCTGAGCAAAGACACACCCACATGATACCTGACCCTTTCTCCCTCTTGGCATCAATTTCCACATTTTTCACAAGGATGGCTAACACAGAGGCTGCAAGCATGAACTCTGAAGCCAGACTACAGCAGGTTTGTGTCCAAGCTCTGTTACTAACTAGCTAAGTGAACTCTGGCAAGTTACTTAAGGAAGTCTCAGTTCCCACATCTGTGAAGTGCAGATAAGAAAACTGTCTACTCATAGACAATTTTGCGTGAGAGGATATATATATAAAATGCTTAGCACAATACTAGTGCAGAGTAAATGCTAGATAAATGATAGCCGTTATCATCATCACTGTTACTACTTTACCCACCTTCTTTTAAACAGGGTTCCTGCAGAATATCAGAAAACAAATTGAAGCAGGAAATACTAAAATAATTCAGGCTTAGAAAAAAATTAACTCCTCAGTAGAATACAGTAAAAATGGTTAGTATGACTTATTGGCCAATTCAGATACATGTATCGGTCGGAGTCATAGTTATCAACTATTATAGTCAGTCTCCATTTTCTCCACCTAACCTGGGCATTGTGCTTCGGGTCCAAACATACCACTTACCAGATTAGATGCACCCACAGGATTATTTTTCTTTGAGGTCTCACCTGGGCAGGCGCATCTACAAAACACAGGGCAGAAAGAGACTGATTACAGAGGTTGAGGGGCTGAGGGCGTGACCCTTTTAATCTTTCTTTACTTCCTTTTTCTCTTTTTTTCAAGACGACTTGGCATCGTCCACTACATCCGTGGCAAGAGCTGCGACGCCTCCTTGGTGGCGTAGGCTTGCGATTGCCTAGCTTTCGCCCTACACATTTGGGGATTCCGTGGACAGATTAGCAACCAATGCTTTTAGATCCCAGTCGCCTAGCTTTGCCAAGACGGTTAGAGGTCATTTGGAACGTCTTTTGCCTCGAATTGTTCTCATTCAGAAGGCCAGCTCCTTCCTCCTGTGGTGCTTTGGAAATTCGCGCCCTCCTCTGGTCCCGGTTCAGGTGCACGAGAAGAGCTAAGGGAGGACGCAGGTGCTCAAGAGAGGTGGGGCGGTGAAGGCACCCCGGTGGTGAACCCAAAGATAAAACCTGCAGACCCAGCGCGAAGTAGAAACTGAAAGTACACTGCCGACTGATCCTACGGAAGTTATGGGAAAGGCAAAGCGCAGAGCCGGGCCGTGGTGTGTGCCGCCCCCCTTGGGATGGATGAAGCAGCAGGCGCGGCGTGGGTGAGAGGAACCAGCGGCAGAGGCCGCCCTACCCGGCACGGCCTCCCGGCAACTCCGCGGAAGACCCGGGTCCTGGCAGCGACTATGGGCGGTGAGAGCTTGCTCCTGCTGCAGTGGCGGTCGTCATGACCACGCCCGCCTCCCGCAGACCATGTTCCATGGTAAGCGCTCCTCTCCCAGGCGCACCAGTCCGCACGCCCGGCACGCCGGGGGACTCCAGGACGCGTCGCCGGGCCCCGCGCCCAGGCGCGTCCGGGAACAGCCCAGCCTTGCACTTTGGACCTGTCGAGAGCGCTGGCTCTCCCACAGGCAGGCGTCAGCCGCGCCTCGGTACCCTGGCCCACAGCCACTTGCAGTCGGGACGAAGGCGCCTAGCCCGCTGCAAGAAGCCGTCCCCGACGCCGACTCGAGACCCAGCGCTGCAGCCTCCGCGCCGCTCAGCGGTGGCAGCCCGCAACCAGGTCTCAGCGGTAGCCAATAGCTCGCCGTCAGTCTTTCCAGCCCGCGCTGCCCTCTGTCAAGCCGGCGCCCAGCCCGCCCTACGCGAGCTCCGGCTCCTGGCGGCGCCCTGTTACTCCCAGGCGCCCGGGTAGGGGCGAGTTACCTGAGCTCGTGGAGTTCCCTAGTCTCTAGAGAAGTGAAAGCGAAGCTCCCACGGGACGCGCTTTTAAACCCTAAGGGCACAGGTCTCTGGAAAACCCCGTTTCGTCCCCTCAGCCAGGCTGGGAGTTTCCGACCGGGGCTGTACCTCGTGCCCTTTGCTGGGAACCCAAGTCCTCGGGCTGGCACCGAGAAAGGCGAGTTTCGGGTTTTTGTTTTTTCCTATATGGGTGCTCCTTGGTGGGGCAGGATTAAATAGGCTTAAGTCTAAATTCTAGACTTTTGCTGAGATCTAATATATTTTTATTCGTGCGGACTACGGAGAAGGGCAGAGCTGAGGTGAGCGAGCTGGATTCCCTTGGCAGCCATATGGCCAAGGGAAAGAGCCAAAAAGTTTACCGGATAGGAACGAAAGGGAAAAAGAGCTGTGAGGGGCGAAGATCTGCTGAGGGAAATTAGAATGTTTTATAGTAAATACTTCCTCATGCAAAAAAAGAAAAGAAAAAGAAAAAAAAAAAGGACGGTGGGGGAGGGCGCGGGAATAGGGAGCAAATTGCTCTTCCGTTTCGTGCTTGGTCTGTGCGCTTTCCAGGCTACACCGTTAGGTCAGAAAGCCTTTCCTCCCTCATAGGTATTAAAGGATCTTGACTTGGCATAGCCAAGAAGTACCAGATCAGTAACAACATGGGGGGGGGGGGAGTATGGAAGGTGATTATGGAAAAAGATTTGTAATGGGCGCCCTCCAGAAGTTTAGTATAGAATTAGAAATTAGGTATATCCCTATCTGCCTCACAATGCCATGGATCTCCTGCAATTATTTCTTTCTTGTAGCTCTTGGTTCTAATCTCTACATCATCTCTGATTTGAATCGGAGAGGTTAAAAAAAAGAAAAGGAAGCTGGGATGTACATTATTAACAAGGAGCTTTATTTCCTTAAATGTATCTATATTATTCATCTACTAACAGTTATTAGCAAACAAAATATTAGAAATTTTGAACTTCTGATAATAATGATTATAACGTGTGGCTTTTGCATTTCCAAAAGATTTCACAAGAACCTTAAGGATAGAGTTACTCTTTCAACTTTTCCTTTGCTGTTTCTTTGGGGAGTTGGTAGTTGAGGCCCTACTATGTGGTTCTACAGGGTACTATTTAGTTTAAATAAATTAATCATATTTGAGGACCAAAAATGGGATACTAATAAAAACAGGGAACCAAGAAAGATGAGAAAGCCTAAACAGGTACAGAGGAGAATCACACATGGTACCACATCACTGTTTCAGTATCTTAAACAAAAATGGAAAAATGATTTTATAGGATCAATTTATAAGTCATATTCACATTCACGCACATGAGATTATGTTTTCTGGTCTTACCTCTGACACATAACCTGGTGTCATAAGAGCAAATATTTAGTGTCTGTTTTCCTGAAATAGGAATGTATGATGCGGTGTTTCAGAGCTTGGCCAGGAAGCACCTTAGTGAGGTTCATGTGGAAAAAGATGGGTTTTTGTACATTTCCTTGACTACGCATGCGTGCGCGCGTGCGCACGCGCACACACACACGCTTGTTTTGTAGGAAGCAGTGCAGCTCAGTGGCGAAAAGCCGAGTTTCTGAACTTTTTAACCTGTCTCTTACTATACAGGTTATATATGGGGGAAAAGTTTCTTTGTTTCTTAGATTCTCCATCTGCAGAACTGTGAATAATCGGTAGAACTTACTTCCTGAAGTGGTTATGAGATTAAATGAAATACCGTGTGCAATATCACAGGATGGCTGCAGAAATATCTTTAAGTGTCTATCATGGGATTTGTGGATAGAGTATACAGAGCAGTCTTAGTGTTGATTGGGGCAGAAATTAGATTTCTTTATAGGAGGATAATCAGATTTATGTTTGTAACCTTAATGAGCTGATTTCCATACAACTCATGGTTGTTTTCTGTTTATTAACTTTTTCTTCTCTTTATGCACCAATTTGCTTGTGCCAATCATTCATATTAAAGCCACGTCATATATTCAGATAATGTTTTCTATTCCATCCTGAATGTCTTTTGAGTATTTTTTGTAAAATTCCAGTGAAAATGGGTCTATGAAATGTTTGTAATGGACATTCAGTAAGCACTTACTGATCTTAAAGAGTGATGAAAGACTGAATTGATAGACTATAGAAACTAGTTTATTTATGTTCACTTTGACCCCATAACTTATGCAGTTGAGGATTGAATGTATTATTTGGCTTAAATTAAAAACCAACAAGAACTTTTTAGACAGCCATCATTCTGGTGTAACCAAATTCCCTATTGAAAAACAAATTCTCCAGTTTCAATCCCTTCAGGAAATCTAAAGACAAAATTCCACAGGCCCAGGCTTGCCTTGCATTATTCCTTACGGTTTGTCTTTTCTGTAACCTAAAGAAAAGTTCAGGGTCATGAAAGGGGTGAATGTCTATGCATAATCTGAAACAAAACAGAATAAAAGCATAGTTTTTTCCTATTGCGACAACAATGTCAAAAGCATGCTCAAACTAGGCAATATTAATATGCTTATTCTCTGTATGGTGTGGAGAAAAGACTTCAATTGCAGACCAAACTGCAGTTGTTAATTTGAGAGGTGGGAACCCGTGAGATGGGTCTGAAGCCCTGGGTGTGTTTGCTGTATTGTCCATGAGGCGATTTCAAGTCTAAAGAAATATTTTATTGGTACGGCCAGGAAGATTCTTAGAATTAAGGTGCTTGAAAGTTGAAAGGGACATTCAAGGATTGTTTAGTCTAAAGTTTTCATTTTACAGATCATTTAAATGAAACTTAAAAGACACTGTCATTCACTTAGTCACACAACGCATTGTCATATAACCCCCCGTCACACCAAGACAAAAACACTGAGTTTCCATACTCCAATCCTCTGTGTTTTGTTTGGCCTAGTCCAGCTGGAGCTAACCTATATAACAACAATGGCAACAATGGCTTTGTCTTTATAGACAAAGCAAATTATGTTTCATTTTTTAAAAAGATTTTATTTATTTATTATTTATTTATTTATATATTTATTTATTTATAGAACGCGTGTGCAGGAGGGGGCAGGATCAGAGGGAGAGAGAGAGAGCATCTTTAGCAGGCTGTACACTGAGAGCCTGATGCCAGGCTCCATCTCACGACCCTGAGATCATGACCTGAGCAGAAATCAAGAGTCAGATGCTTAACTGACTGAGCCACCCAGGTGCCCCGAGACAAATTATGTTTCAGGATTGAGAAACTAGTTTTATTACATGAAAAAGACTAAGTTTCTACCAAACCATCATTGAAAGCACTGGTAAATGTCATTCAATGAGTAAATGGCTCAATATGAATTTAGGGAGCACTAATTACTGAAAGTTGGGGTAAAGATGACACAACAGCTAGTGCTCATAGAAAATAAAACAAACTCCTTTGTCAAAACATAAAAGATGGACCTTTAAAATAACATTTATGTAGAATAATAAAAAGGTCTCTTTTTTCATTCTAGTATTTAATTATTTTAATATATTCCCCTTAAAACTCATTTCAAGTTGTATGCTGTATAATCTCTTATCACCTACTCTTTCCAAAGTGTACCTTTTGGACACCTGTAAGAAGACAGAAAAAATGAAGTTTGGATCTATATAGTCTGTACAAATCTAATTACAAAGTCAGGATCTAGTAAATAAATAGCAATTGACTATTGTCTGAGAGTCTTCAGGATGAAGGAGCAGTAGTACGAGAGAGAGAACTATGTAATATTACATAGAAGTGGCTACATTCAGAGGACTAATGTAATTACATATTAACAAAAGATTATGGACATTTCTGATCAAGTCCTGGTGAGGCAGTAAACTCAGGTTAGAATCCAGACCTGGCACCTACTATCTGGTTTTTACAAAAAGATTAATTCATAGGACTCTTTTGGTCTTTACACATAGGTATAAGGTAACAAAGTGCTTGGCACACGATAGGTACTCCAACATAACTATCATCATTATCGTTATTAATCTCCTAAGTGAATTTTGCTGGTATGGGTATAGATTCATAGTGGCAGAGCTGTGAATCAATTCCATGTCTCATTTTGTTTCTCTTACCTTGTCAAGTGTCTGTGATATATGAAGATGAGATGTGGGATTTATGTTTGTTCTCACAGCTGCTATTTAGCCTACTTTCTCTATTTGTAAAAATATGGTTCACAAATAGCCCATCATTTATTGGGGGTGCTACCGATTTTTACATGACAGATAATGACACAATAGATGATAATGTTATTGGGAACTTTATGATGTATTTAACATACATCACAATATTTGTTCCTAGGGTTCCAAAGAGTATTGTTTGTAGTCCCAATCAAAAAAGACACACAGGTGAAATGTCTTGCACTCATAAAGTACAGTTAAATTTCATCTGGGAAATTAAAAGGAATATATTGTCAACATAACTCGAGAGTTTGCAGAGAGATGCAAACAAGACATTTTGGCAGACTTATGAAAAAATATGTCTCTATATAACCACATTTTAATGTCTCTGGGAATAATTGGCTTTCCATCAGTGCATTATTACTGCCCAAAATGATACCATTTCTAGTTTCATTCCTTTTGATTAGACAATTGCCTCTAAGTAGGAAGGCTTATCAAAAACAGATATAAATCATTAGTTACCAGGGTGTGAATTTATTTAATGGGTTTTTCTAAGATGTCAAGAAGCTAGAGAGAGCTATGTTTGTAGAAAATATGGGTCTCTGGGCACTTAGAAACAAAGAATATACTGAAAAGATAGAGTGTCAAAATGTAAATGTCAACTTTGTCACAGCTCTGGGAAGGCTAAACACTTTAAGGTCCATCATAAATAAGAAAGAATATAATCACAGTATCATGGAAATAAATGTGCAGTGTTGCTGGTACTTGGACAATCATCAAGGTTTATGTAAATATACATGCCATAAATAATAAAATTTCAAAAATGTGTAACATTTTTTTACCTATCATTTACCAGTTTATCTGTAGATGCCATTTCTTGTAGAAGTGGTCAATATAAATCAAAACTGAATAAAATTATTTGTACCTTAGAGTGTTTTTCAGAGGCAGAGAATTTGCTTTCATCCCACCTGTTCAGTGCTTTTCCAAAGAGTACTTTTTAAGTAAAAAAGTGAAAGAAATCTAAAGTCTAAAATGCAGTCCTACTCTGGTTGTTACATAATACTGAATTTTAGGGTTCTTCCCACGTTATCCAAAAGCCGAGATGCATTTCAAAAAATTATTAGAAATACATGGTCAGGCCATTTGAAACAACACAATCGGACATATGATATGACTTACAACATTTGGCTTATTCTTATTCACTGTTCAATTTAGTTTCTTTCAGGTATATCTTTGGAATTCCTCCCCTGATCCTTGTTCTGTTGCCGGTAGCATCATCCGACTGTGATATTGAAGGTAAAGACGGCAGAGAGTACCAACACGTTCTCATGATCAGCATCAATGACTTGGTATGTGCTTGTTTGTTTTCCTCACGTGGTAACAGTTTCATATTCAAGTATCCAACTGTATTCCTTGAAAGAAAGTGAAATAACTGAAGAGTAAAATTTAGTGAGCTACGAACTACCTATCTTTATGGTTGGCATCATTATATCATTTTAGAATAATTCTTTAGTAGACTTTCAGATTCCCACAGCTAATCATTTCAGCTCAGCGCCCTTCACTACCACATTTCTTGCAAGTATAATTTAGCATAACTATCTGCATTTCCTCACTTCCTGGTGACAGTCCCTGTAGAAGCGCTATAATAGAAGAGGGAAAATAACACAATACAACATT
The DNA here is from genome assembly GCF_017311325.1 of Ursus maritimus. Taxonomy (NCBI): domain Eukaryota; kingdom Metazoa; phylum Chordata; class Mammalia; order Carnivora; family Ursidae; genus Ursus; species Ursus maritimus. The sequence goes on along the minus strand of NW_024427107.1, from coordinate 27,555,075 downwards.
AAAAAACTATCATGAAAAAGAGATGTAGAGTTATTTTATCTGAAAGTGTGTACATGCATATGTATTATATAGGTATTTTTATACACGTATATGTGTAATTTGCTGCGAATTAATTTTTTAATTTACTGTGGACTTTTTTTTGCTATATAGTTTATATTTTAGAGTAGTTTTAAGTTCACAGAAATGTTAAGCAGAAAGTAGAGAACTGTCATATACCCACTCTTCCTCTGTACAATTTCTCCTATTATTAACATCTTGCATTTGTGTGGTACATTTGTTAAATCGATGAACCAATATTGATACATTATTATTAAGTAAGGTTCATGGCAGTCATTAGGGTTCACCTTTTGTGTTGTACAGTTCTATGGGTTTTAACAAATGTAGTGTCATGTATCCACCATTACAGTATCATACGGAATAGTTTCACTGCCCTTAAAAATCCTTTGTGCTCCACTTATTTACCCCTCCTTCCCTCCCTTTGAATGCATAGCGACCACCAGTATGTTTATGGTCTCTATATTTTGCCTTTCTAGAATGTCGTATAGTTGGAATCATGCAGTATATAGCTTTTTTAGACTGGATTCTTTCACTTGGCAATGTATATTTAAGGTTCCTCCATGATTTTTTGTGGCTTAATAGTTCATTTCTTTTATTTCTCAATAAAATTCCGTGGAATGGATGTACCACAGTTTGTTTTTCCATTCATTTATTGAAGGACATGTCTTGGTTGCTTCCTATTTTTGGCAACTGTGAATAAAATTTCTATAAGCATTTGTGTGCAGGGTTCTGTATGGACATAAGTTTTCAGCTCATTCGGATAAATATCTAGGAGACTGATTGCTGGATCATATGGTAAGACTATGTTTAGTTTTATATAAAACTATCCAAGTGTCCTCCAAAATGACAGTACCATTTTGCATTTTCACCAGCAATGGATGAGAGCTCCTGACGCCTCACGTTCTCGCCAGTATTTGGTGTTGTCCATGTTTTGAATTTTAGCCATTCAAATAGGTGTGTGATGGCATCTTGTTGTTTTAATCAACAGTTCCCTAATGTCCTAGGATATTGAGTATCTTTTCATATACTTTATTGCCGTCTGTATATATTGATCAATGAGGCATCTGAATTCACATCTAAGCTGATGTCTTAACACTACTAAGTCTTCTTATAGTGAAATATCTTTCCACTTACTTAGATCTTTCTTTGGTTTCTTTCTTCGGTTTATATTTTTCTTCATATAGATCCTGTTCACATTTTCTTAGATCTATACCTAGGGTGCTATTATAAATAGTGTTGTGTTTTGAATTGCAAATTCCAGTTGTTCATTGCGGATATACAAGAAGGCAATCGGCTTTTGTATATTAACCTTGTATCCTGAAACCTTACTATAATTACTTATTAGTTCCAGGAGGTGTTGTTCTTGTTGTTGATCCTTCGGGATTTTCTACACAATTATGTCATCTACAAAAAATAATTTTTTTTATAATTTAAGAGCTATATCAACATAATGGGATGTGTTGATTTAAATGAGAATCAGTTATTGAATCCCTAAATGGCAAAGGAAAACCCTCTCAAAAGTTCATAAGATGGAAGAAATTGTCTAATCTGCCCTTACCTGCCATTCCACTGCCATCTTCTCCACATACTTATACTGAAGTGGCATGACGCTTTGGGAAATTCATTGTCGACCTCTTGCAGGGATATGGGAAATTCAAGATAATATTGGATAGGGGCTACAGAGTTCCCTGATTTTGCCCATTGACAAGGAAAAAAGTGTACATTAAATGGCAGTTATCCCATTTTGCATTTCATGAAGACATGGACAACATAGCTAGCAAGTGGCAAAACTGGAAATCAGACCCCAGAAAACATGCTCATTTTTATGAGGAAAAACAGGGTAAAGCTCTGCTATTGTCTTGGCTATTTCAGGTCCCCTGCAATTTCACGTGAATTTTAGAATCAGTTTTCAGTTTTTAGGAAGAAGTCAGTTGGGACTCTGACAGGGAATTTGTTGCACTTATAGATAAATTTGAGGGGTATTGTCTTTTCAACAATGCATAACCATACTTCTGATCCATGAACACATGAACATGGGATGTTTTCCCATTTATTTAGATCTTCAATTTCTTCTAACAAATATTTTGTATTTTGCAGACTATAAACTTCTAACTTTTTTGGTTAAATGTATTTCTAAGTATTTTATGTGTCTTTGATGCTATTGTAAATGGGATTGTTTACTTAATTTCATTTTTAAATTGTCTGTGATTCTTAACCCTGTACTCCTTGTATACTTACCTAAGTTTGTGTCTTATTTTCCCCATACTAGGCCATAAGTATCTTAAGGACAGTTTATGCTTGATTTACCTTTGTATCCCACAGAATGTCCAAAAGAGAACCTTGCATATATATAGTAGCTTTTCATAAGTAACAATATGAATTGTAATAATATATAATAAATAATAGATGAATTTAAAATTAATACCACAAATTCACGAGAACCCAGAACTTGTTTCAAATAGGCTAGAAGTCTCTTTTCTTGAACATCTGTGTCTTTGGAAATTTGCTCTGAATCAAATGTCAAGTACCTTTCTGATATTCCATATGAACTAGTTCGGGATATTATATAATATTGTTTTTTTCCATAAAAAAATTATTTTGCCTAAACATGGCTTATATGGTTGAATTACATAACTCTTAGTCACCAGAACAAAGGCTAGTTAAAAATATAAAGGCTGCTAGAGATGGCCACATACTTCCTAAGAATGACTCAGTCTAGTTAGAAGCACATAGAGGGCTGTTCTTTATTGTAAGCTATTAAATTATAAAATCCAAGGATGAATAGGTTATAATTGGTTTTTATAGTTTTCAATGTCCTTGACTCTGTCTCCATCTCTATTCAAGGGGCCTTCACTGATTCAACTTTTGTCTTTGCATTGATGGCCCTCAGGTTTACACCCCTTGCATGAACTTAAGCACCATTTAATTTAAATATCAAATAGAAATCTTTACCCAGAGGTACTGGACTGGCACATCATGCATAATAGAGAACTAATTATCACTTTTCACCTGTTCCTGCTTCTACATTCTCTATCTTGGGTAACAAGGTTTGCATTTGCCCAGTCTCTCGATGCTGAAAGCCTGGAATCATCCTTGGCACCCTTGCTCCTTCATTTCCTCCATCACCAAATCCTACAGATTAGTTTACCTGATTAACAACTATACAAGGCATTTACTGTGTTAACTTCCACTACTACAGTTTCAATTCAGGTAGTCGTTGAACATCACTGAGACCACTTCCATAGCCTCCAGGGGGTTCCTGGCTAATCTCCCTGTGTGCATTTGTCTTCTTTGCTGGCATCTGGGTTATCTTTCCAAAATTCAAATCTGATACACCCTCTCTCCTTTTCAAAAGCTCTTTAACACTTTAAAATCTCTCTCACCTAATACCTATCAACTTCGATCTTGCATTTCGCTGGTTTGCTAACAAATAAATGATCAAATGCTTGTCAAACATTACTTTATAAATATGTCTAAATATGTTTATAACTCTAATTAACAGAAGAAAGAAGATTTAAATTGGCTAAAATAAATCATAAATTAGTTCTTCTTATATCAAGTTATGCTAGAAGATAAAACAAATTTCCTGTGTATATAATTCAGCGGTATGACTGAACCAGTTGTAATTTAACAAGAGAAGTTACCTTTTAAGAGGTCTTTTTGTTCTAGCAATGATTTTATTTTAGTTATAAAAATGAAATAAAAATACACTACTTAAAAGACAGACACTTGCTGAGTGGATAAAAAGAAGAAAAAGAAGTCCCAACTATGTTATCTATAAGAAACCCATTTTAAGTATAAAGATACATGTAGATTAAAAGCAAAAAAGATGAGGATGATATGCCATGATAACACTAACCATAAGAAAGCTGGAGAAGCTGTATTTATTTCAAGCAAAGCACTCAGTAAGGAAGACTATCAGAGATAAGTAGTAAGTAAATTAAGGGCATTAAGTAATAACAAAGGGTTAAATTCTTTAGGAAGACATAACAATCTTTAATGTGTATGCCTAACCATAGCATCAAAATTTGTGAAGCACAAACTGGTAAACTGCAAGAAATAGATAAAACCACTATTATAGTTCTAGATTTCAGCACCCCTCTGTCAGTAATTGACAGAGTCAGCAGACAGAAAATCAATAAGCATATCGTTCAACCGAAAAGTATTATAAAAACTGGACCTAATTGACATTTATAAAATACTTCATCTAACAACAGCATAATACACGTTTTTTTGCAAGCTCACATGGAATGTTCACCGAGTTCTGAACATATCCTAGGTCATAAAACACCTTTTAACAAACTTTTAGCAAATAGAAATCATGTGAAGTGTGCTCCCAAACTAAAACATAATTAAACTGGAAAAATCAATAATAAAACAGTAGATGAAATATTTGGAGATTAAACAACGTTTTAGATCACATACAAGTAAAAAAAACAGTCTTAAGAAAACTTAAAAGAAAAAACTGAATGAAAAGAAAACACACATTAACAAAATTTGTTGGACACAGCGAAAGCAGAGCTTAATATATGCATTAAGTGCGTAATCAGAAAAGAAGAAAAATGTAAGTCAATCATTTAGGCTCCCACATTAGGAAAATAGAAAAGAGAGAACAAATTAAAACTAAATTAATCAGAAGAAAAGAAAAATGAAAATTAGAAAAACAATTGAAAACAAGAGATTAATAGAAAAAAATCAGTGAAACCAAAATCTGGTCCTTTGAAAAGATCAATAAAATTGGTAAACTTTTCTCTAGCCAGGCTGAACAGGAAAATAAGAAAGATGCAAATGACTAATATTAGAAATAAGAAAGAGGTCACCACTGTAATCCCATGGATATTAAAAGGATATAAAGGAATATTATTGTGATGTTAAATTTTATGTGTCAGCGTGGCTAGGCTATGGTACCCAGTTATTTCGTCAAACAGCAGTATAGATGTTGCTGTAAGGGTATTTTTTAGATGTTAACATTTAAATCAATAGACAATGAGGAAAACAGCAACACCCATTCAACTCTCTCATTTGAATGGACTGAAAGTCTGCATTCTCCAAAAATCCATATATTTAAGCCCTTAACCTCAAATGTGATGGTCTTAGGAGGTGGGACTTTGGAAGGTAATTAGGTTTAGACGAGGGTGGAACCCCCATGATAGGATTAGTGCCCTTGAAGCAGAAGAGACACCAGAACTTTCTCTCTCCATCATATGAGGACACAGTGAGAAGATGGCTCTCTGCAAGCCAGGAGGAGGGTTTTCAGCAGGAACCAAACTGACTGGCACCTTGATTTTGGACTCCCCAGATTCTGGAACTGTGAGAAATAAACACCTGTTGTGTAAGCCCCCCAGTCTGTGGTATTTTGTTATAGCAACCTGAGCAGACTAAGACATATTCAATCATTTGAAAATGTAAGAAAAAAGACTGAATTCTCTCAAGGAAGAAGGAATTCTGCCTTCAGACGCAAGACTGCAACATCAGCCTCCTTGGGCTTCCAACCTACTGTACTATTCTACAGATTTTGAATTTGGCAGCCCACACAATCAAATGAGCCAATTCCTAAAAATACACCCGCTTCTTTCTCCCTCTCCCTTCCTCCCTATTTTTCTCTTTCTCTTTCTCTCTCTCTGTGTGTGTGTGTGTGTGTGTATATATATATATATATATATATATACACACACACACACACACACACAGAGAGAGAAAGAGTAGACACACATTTGGTAATTTAGATGAATGCAGCAATTCTTTAAAAGACACAAATGATCAAAACTCACACAAGAAGAGATAAATGATCTGGATAAGACTATTTATTAAAGAAACTGAATAAAAAATTAATAACTGTTCAAAATACAAAGTGCCAGGTTCAGAGGGTTTCACTTGTGAATTCAACCAAACATTTTTCTTTTGAGGGTAAGGAATGTGCTGTTTTCATTTTTGTTTATTAAGGGATAGCACAGTGTCTGGAACAAAATAGGCAATGTTTGTTGATGGAAGAGTAAATGATTTAAAGAATAACTAAGGCAATCCAAAGCATCATTACAGCTGGCTATATATTTTCTCTGTTCAATTTTATTTTGTTTTTGTTTTTGTTTTTTTTTATTTTAATGTTTTTTTATTATATTGTGTTAGTCACCATACAGTACATCCCTGGTTTCTGATGTAAAGTTCGATGATTCATTAGTTGCATATAACACTTGAGAATCAACCAAACATTTAACCAAGAAAATAGATCAGTTCTCTACAAACTTTCAAAAACAGAGGAATACTTACAAACTCATTCTGTGAGGCCAGTATCATCTTAATACCAAAATCTGACCATGGCACTGTAAGACAGAAAAGCTCCAGGTGAATATTGCCATGAACATAGGTGGAAAAAGAATCTTAACAAAATATTTACAAATGAAATCCAATGATGTATTTAAAAAAATTATACATCATGACTAAGTGGAATTATTCCAAGTATGCAAGGTTGGGTCAACATTTGAAAATCAATTCATGTAATTTATAACATCAGCAGGCTAAAAATTAATCATATGATCATGGCAATAGATGCAGAAAAAGATTTAACAAAATCCAACAGGGATTCCTTACAAACACTCTCAGCAAACTATGAGTAGAGAATAATTTAAGCACACTGATAAAATTCATTTATAAAAATCCTACAGGTAACATATTTAATGGTGAGAAATGCTTTCCCTTGAGATTACGAACAAATTAACAATGTACCCTCTTATCACTTCTATTCGACATCATTCAGGAAGTCCTAGCTAATCCAACAAAACAAGAAGAGGAAATAAAATATATTCAGAAGAATTGAAATGGATTTTGTTTCCTGGTGACAGGATTATCCAAAATAACCAAAAGAACTCCTGGAACTAATAAGCCATTATAGCAAGGTTACAAAAAGACGAAAGACAATTGCTTTTCTGTATACCAGTAATGAACAGTTGCATTTGAAATTACACCATTTATATAGGCATCAAAAATGAAATAATCATGGGTATATCTAATAAAACATGTACAATATCTATATAAGAAAAACTGTAAAACCCTAGTGAAAGAAGTCAAAAAAGAACCAAATAAATAGATATTTCATGTTCATGGATGGGAAGCCTGAATATGTTAAGATGTCAATTCTTCAAACTTGATCAAAACAGTTCCAGTCAAAATACAGGAAGTTATTCTGTGGATATCAACAACCTGATTCTAAATTTAGATGGAATGTCAAAAGACCCAGAAAAGCCAACAAAATATTGAAAAGAAAAACCAAGAGTGCCAACATTGCCCAAACTCAAGACTTATTATAAAGCTAGAGTAATCAAAACAGTGTGATATTGGTGAAATAATTGACAAATCAATAGACCAGAATAGACAGCCCAAAAGAGACCAACATTAATATAGTGAACTGATCTTTGACAGAAGATCAAAGCCAATTCAATTGGAGAAAGGATAGTCTTATCAACAAATAGTGCTGAAACACCTGAACATCTACATAAAAAGACCTTATAGCTTTCACAAAAATTGACTCAAAATAGATCATAGATCTAAATGTAAAATGCCAAACTATAAAACTCATAGAAAATAAAATAGGAACTGGGAATGTACTGTATGGTGACTAATATAACAAAATAAAAATAATTAAAAAAATAAAAAGAAGAAAAAAGAAAATAAAATAGGAATAAAATCTAGGTAACCTTGAATTTTTTGAGAACCTTTTAGATACAACACTCAACAGTACAATATATGAAATTAAAAAATTAGATTGGACTACATTAAAATTAAAACTGCTCTGAAAGAGGGTCCTGGGTGGCTCAGTCAGTTAAGGGTCTGACTCTTGGTTTCGGCTCAGGTCATGATCTCAGGGTCCTGGGATCAAGCCCCCTGTCAGGCTCTGTGCTCAGTAGGGAGTCTGCTTGGGATTCTCTCTCTCCCTCTCCTTCCCTGCCCCACTACCCCCGCTCTCTCTCTTTATCAAATAAATAAATAAATCTTAAAAACAAAACAAAAAAAACCCCAGAAACCTCTGCTCTGAGAAAGACACTGTTAAGAGAATGAAAAAACAAGCCACAGACTGGGAGAAAATATTTGCAAAACACATATGTGTGGTAAAGGACTTGTATTCAAAATATCCAAAAAAAAAAAAAAAAAAAAACCTGTTCAAACTCAACAACAACAAAAGAAACAATCTAATTAAAAAAATGGGCAAATATCTGAATAGACACCTCAACAAGACATACACATAGGAAATAAACATATGAGAAGATGTTCAAGGTCATATGTCATTAGGGAATTGTAAATTAAAAGTGAGGTAGCACTACACATCTGACTAAAATCTGTCAAACTAAAATGACTAAAAACAGTCACACATCAAATGCTGACAGGCATGCAGAGCAACAAGTCCTCTCATTCATTGCCAATGGGAATGCAAAATGGTACAGCCATTTTGGAAGACAGTTTGGCAGTTTCTTACAGAGTTAAACATAGTCATACCATGTAATCATGATTCTAGGTATTTATCCAAATGAGTTGAAAACTAAATATTAAAACTGTCATGCTAATGTTTATAAAGGTGTTATTTATTCATAATTGTCCCAAATGGAAGTGACCACATTGTTCTTCAAGAGGTGAATGGATAAACAAAATGTGGCAAATCCATTCAGTGGGATATAACCAATGATAAAGAGAAATGAGCTGTCGAGCCACAAAAGGACATAGAGGTATCTTAAATTGTGTGAAAGAATTCAGTCTACAGGGCTACATACCATATGATTCCAACTACATGACGTTCTAGAAATGGCAAAACTATGGAGAAAAAGGTCAGTGGTTGCCAGGGGTTGGGTAGGGAGGAAGGTAGGAATGAATCAGTGGTGCACAGAGTAATTTCAGAGCAGTGAAGCTATTTTCTATATGACACTGTAATGGTGGACACATGACATACATTTGTCAAAACCCATAGGACTTTAGGGGCCCCTGGGTGGCACAGCGGTTGAGCGTCTGCCTTCGGCTCAGGGCGTGATTCCAGCGTTACGGGATCAAGCCCCACATCAGGCTCCTCCGCTATGAGCCTGCTTCTTCCTCTCCCATGCCCCCTGCTTGTGTTCCCTCTCTCGCTGGCTGTTTCTATCTCTGTCAAATAAATAAATAAAATCTTTAAAAAAAAAAAAAAAAAAAAAACCCATAGGACTTTATAGTACAAAGAGTGAACCCTAATGTAAACTATGACCTTAAGTTGATAATAATGTAACAATATTGATTCATGAACCATAACAAAAATACCACATTAATGCAAGACATTAATAAAGGGGAAGCAATGGATTGAGGAGATATATTTGAACTGTGTCCTTTTTCCAAGTTTTTCTGTAAGCCTAAAACTGTTTTTAAAAATAAAGCCTATTAAAACAAAGTAAAATTCATTCATTCATTCATTCGTTCATTCGTTCAGAAATGAAAGAAGGCTAGTAGTATGGGTATATTTTATTAAATCCTCCAAATCCAAAATCTCTTAGTATGTACAACTAGTCACTAGGGAGGAAATATATTTCCATAGTTTCCTGGGCAGAATGAGATTAAGAACTCAGCCTCTTTATTTTTTTGAGGCCCCATGATATTAGATTCTATATGAAAGACTGAATTGTTCCTGTCTGATATCTACTGACAGGAAGGATTCATTATGAGAGAAAGGAGTTTTGACTGGTTACCTAGACTTAACATCAACAAGATACTTGTTTTTGTTCAAGATATTTGTTGGGCAGTTTCCTCTGGAGAAGAGTGTAAGGATTGGCATCACTTTTAGATCTGAGCTCCTTGCCATCGTAGATGTCTGGAGACAATGCTGGGCATACAAGTATGAATTAAATAATTATAAATTGGGGACCTCAGGCCGGTGCCTGAGCTTATATGCATATCTGGACCAGCAAGAACATTAGACTATATTGTACTGGTCTTCTGTTTTGATACCTTGTATCTCCAACAGAAATTAAAAGAGAAAGAAAAAGCATAAGCAGAAAGCTGTGGATGGATCACATAGTCCTGTTTTCTTTACATGGCATATGGAAGGAAACTTAGTCTGTTTGCACTGAATAAACTCTCTACATTCTTGGCTAATTCAGAAAACTGAAAAGAGAGAATTTATACGAATCTAACAAGTGGAAATAGAGCTAGTTTAATTGGAAAATTTGTAAGGATGTGACATTGTGAGTACTCTCAAACTGCTAAAGCATGTCATGTCTGTTTTGAAAACTACTATGATCTCATTACTATAAAGAAATGCTATAACATATGTTCTAACCTTCATAGTGGGCTTTAACATACTGTTTTAGATGATCACACAATAGTGTCTAAAGGTATCCATGATTTAAAATATACTGCTGGGATGAGATGACAGATTGAAGCATATTGAAATGAGCTAAAGTTGGGTAACTAAAACTGTATAAAAGTATAAAATAGAGAATCAAACTAATGAAAACATACTTCTTGACCCCCCCCCAAAAAAAAGTCATTGAAAACTGGCAGCCCCCAAATGAGAAAGATCTTTCAGGAACCCACATGACTAACAGCATGTCCTAAAACAACAGCCCTCCAAAAAGAATAATATAGGTGGTGTAGTGGTTTGAATGGTGGCACCCCAATTGCTCTGTGTTCCTGGGACCTATGAATATGTCCCTATTTGGAAAAAGACTGTTTGCAGATATAATTAAGAATCTCAAGATGAGATCAACCTGGATTAGGTGGGTCCTAATTCCAAAGACAAGCATCCTTAGAAGTGAAGAGCAGAAGAAGAGACACAGAGGAAAAGCCATGTGAAGACAGAGACAGAGATTGGAGTTATGCAGTTACAAGCTAAGGATTGCCAAGGATTTCTGGCAGCCTCAAAAAAAACTAGGAAAGAGGCATGGAACTCTGCAAACACCTCGATTTTGGATTTAGGCCTCCAGAGAAATTATTTTTGTTGTTTCAAGCCACCCAGTTTGTGGACATTTGTTATGGCAGCTATAGAAAACTCAAATAGATGGTGGCAAAAGTGGACAAAATTGTGAAAAAGAGCTCACTAATACTCCATTTTGGAGAAAGACAGTGGAAATGTCTGCTGGGGAAAGGCAACGAAAGTGGACAACTCACTCCCTGAATATCCTAGTCTCTATCAAAAGCTAAATGCTTCACTCTTAATGGGAAGGGAACTTTGATGGCCAAGTGACCACTCTCTCCCCAAGAAAGGCAGCTCACCAGACCCCACAATGGACTTGAAAAAAATTGTTATGGAGTAGACAATACCGTGGCCTCACCTAGAAGTGTTAGGAAGAGACAATGTTCTCTGATAGGTGAGAAGGGACATATGGGGTCAAATAAATATCAGCATAGAGTGGTCCCCTGTAAACTTAAGATGAAAACAACATGGCAACCATGCAGAAACACCCCAGACAATAGTAAGTCAATTTATGGATTACTGTTCTTACAAAAGAAAACCCATCAAATGGGGGCGCCTGGGTGGCTCAGTCGTTAAGCGTCTGCCTTCGGCTCAGGGCATGATCCCGGGGTCCTGGGATCGAGCCCCACATCGGGCTCCTCCACTGGGAGCCTGCTTCTTCCTCTCCCACTCCCCCTGCTTGTGTTCCCTCTCTCGCTGGCTGTCTCTCTCTCTGTCATATGAATAAATAAAATCTTAAAAAAAAAAAAAGAAAACCCATTAAATGGAAGAGTAAAATAACCTAAGATAGAGGAAATATTTCCCCAAAATGGATAAAGAAAATGGAATTAACAAAATAAAGGGGCACATCATGAGGGCACCTGGTTGGTGCAGTCCTTTAAGCATCCAACTCTTGGTTTTGACTCAGGTCATAATCTCAGGGTCATGAGATTGGCCCTGTATTGGGCTCTGAGCTCAGCGCCAAGTCTGCTTAAGACACTCTCTCCCTCTGCCTCTTTATCCGCTCAGTATTAACTGTCTTTTCATTTATTTGTTCCTAGTGCAAGAACCATATTTTAACAATCTTCAAGTTGTCCATTGTATTTTCATATGATCAAAAACTATTGAATGACAGTATCACTAGTCACACACTCCTAAACTTTCGGAGGATATCAGCTGCCATATGTAAACTCTGAATGCTGAAATAACCCATCTCTCTGTGTGCTTCCCATTTCCACTTTATTTTATACGAGCTATATGAGTTACCTTTTGAAAGCCCAAATCTCATTCTGCCATTCTGAAGTTTAAAAGTCTTCAATGGCTCCCTATTACTTAGTCCTAGAAAACCAAGTTGACATTCCTCAAGTTGGCATGTAAGACTTTTCAAGATCTGATTACAGCCTAACTTCTAAACTTTCTACACTCAAATCTCCACCTAAGCTTAATCCACAAAGGGCCACTGACTTTTAATGCGATTCCCAAGTTCCCAATGTTGAATTAGTTGCTTTTTCTAAACCTTTTTAACTGTGATTATCAGCATCATCCCCTTGTGTTGTAGTTTTTGAAGAGCCTATCTTTCCTTCAAAACTGTGAACTTCACAGGATTAGAACCCAGTCTGGAAAACTGATCTTTTTATACTCATGTTCAATACCTAACAGCTTACATATAACCACTAACAGGCATTTCATAAATGCCATACAACATTGCATTGAAAACCTTGGACTCCAAGCTTGACTCAAGTAGTCCTCTATTCCCTTCCATTTGCCTCCTTAAGACCTCCCATTCTTCAAAGCCCTATTAAAATTGTAATTTTCTCTTCAGTCACTAGAGTTCTTATATGATCTGTCTTTGAGTTGGCAGATTACAATAGTCAGATGCTTAATAAATGTTTAACTGAACCATTAAGGAACAGAAGTTGAGATTTATTTTTTTTTAAAGATTTTATTTATTTATTCGACAGAGATAGAGACAGCCAGTGAGAGAGGGAACACAAGCAGGGGGAGTGGGAGAGGAAGAAGCAGGCTCACAGCGGAGGAGCCTGATGTGGGGCTCGATCCCATAACGCCGGGATCACGCCCTGAGCCGAAGGCAGACGCTCAACCGCTGTGCCACCCAGGTGCCCCAGAAGTTGAGATTTACACAGATCTGGAGAACTGACTGCGAACCTACCAATGTATGCACATTGATCATTTTAGGAGATTTTAATTGCTCACCAATCTTAAGGTTAATAGGCAGTAAGGATTATGTCTTATCTTACACATATGACAGTCAGCAATTAAAAATGTGCCAAATATGAATTTATAATAATCAGTGCTTACTTACTTTACTTTCTAACTGTCTTACTACTTGCCTGAACTTTATATATCACTTTCAACTTTAGAAGTCATAGAATTTTACTAATGAGAGAATAAGAGAGAACAAGTACAAGATTGACTATACTAGATTATAGTGAGCTGAAGGAAAGACTCTCTAGCTCCATCCATATCATTGCAAATGGCAAGATTTCATTCTTTTTCTTGGCTGAGTAATATTCCATTATATATATATATATATATCTTCTTTATCCATTAATTAGTTCATGGACATTTGGGCTCCTTCCATAATTTGGCTATTGCTGATAATGCTGTTATAAACATCAGGGTGTATATGTCCCTTTTGAATTAGTATTTTTGTATTCTTTGGGTAAATACCTAGAATTGCAATATCTGGATCTTAGGACAGTTCCATTTTTTTAAGGATTTATTGATTTATTTATTTATTTGAGAGAAAGACAGAGGGAGAGAGAGAGAGAGCAGGGAAAGAGGGAGAGGGAGAGAGAGAATCTCAAGCAGACTCCCTGCTGAGTACAGATTCCCCACTCAGGGCTCAATCCCACGACACTGAAATCATGACCTGAGCTGAAATCAAGTCAGACTCAACTGACTGAGCCACCAGGCACCCCAGGGCAGTTCTATTTTAACTTTTTTGATGAACCTCCATAATGATTTCCAGAGTGGCTGCACCAGTTTACATTCCCACCAGCAAGAGGGTTCTCCTTTCTTGGCATCTTCACCAACATCTGTGTTTCCTGTGCTGTTAATTTTAGCCATTCTTATTGGTGTGAGGTGATATCTTACTGTAGTTTTGATTTGTATTTCCCTGATGACGAGTGATGTTGAGCATCTTTTCATGTGTCTGTTAGTCATCTGGACGTCTTCTTTGGAAAAATGTCTATGCATGTCTTCTGCCCATATTTTAACTAGATTACTTATTTTTGGGGTGTTGAGTTTTATAAGTTCTTTATATATTTTGGATATTAACCCTTAATCAGATATGTCACTTGCAAATATCTTCTCCCATTCCATAAGTTGCCTCTTAGCTTTTTTGATTGTTCCCTTCACTGTGCAGGAGCTTTTTATTTTGATAAAGTCCCAATAATTTATTCTTGTTTTTTGTTTCCCTTGCCTCCAGAGACATATCTAGTAAGAAGTTGCTATGGCTGATAAAGAGGTAACTGCCTGTGTTCTTCTCAAGGATTTTGATTGATTCCTGTCTCAGATTTAGGTCTTTCAGCCATTTGGGATTTATTTTTGTGTATTTTGTAAGAGAGTGGTCCAGTTTCATTCTTTTGCATGTTGCTGTCCTGTTTTCCCAGCACCATTTGTTGAAGAGACTGTCTTTTTTCCATTGGATATTCTTTCCTGCTTTGTCAAAGATTAATTGACCATATAGTTGTGGGTTCATTTCTGGGTTTTCCATTCTGTTCTATTGATCTTATGATCTTTTGTGTCAGTACCATACTGTCTTGATGACTACAGCTTTGTAATATACCTTGACGTTCAGAATTGTGATGCCTCCAGCTTTCTTTGCTTTTCCAAGATTGCTTTGGCTGTTTAGGGTCTTTTGTTGTTCTATACAAATTTTAGGAGTGTTTGTTCTAGTTCTGTGAAAAGTGCTAGTGGCATTTTGATAGGAATTACATTGAATATGTAGATTGCTTTGGGTACTATAGACATTTTAACAGTATTTGTTCTTCTAATCCATAAGCATGGAATGTTTTTCCATTTCTTTATGTCATCTTCAATTTTTGTCACCAGTGTTTTATAATTTTCAGAATATAGACCTTTTACCTCTTTGGTTAGATTTATTCCTAGATATCATATGGGTTTTGATGCAATTGTAAATGGGATTGATTCCTTGATTTCTCTTTCTGCTGCTTCATTATTGGTGTATAGAAATGTAACAGATTTCTGGGGTGCCTGGGTGGCACAGCGGTTGGGCGTCTGCCTTCGGCTCAGGGCGTGATCCCGGCGTTATGGGATCGAGCCCCCCATCAGGCTCCTCCGCTATGAGCCTGCTTCTTCCTCTCCCACTCCCCCTGCTTGTGTTCCCTCTTTCGCTGGCTGTCTCTATCTCTGTCAAATAAATAAATAAAATCTTTTTAAAAAAAAGAAATGTAACAGATTTCTGTACTTTGATTTTTGTATACTGCAGCATAACTGAAATTGTGTATCAGTTCTAGCAATTTTTTGGTGGCGTCTTTTGGGTTTTCTACATAGAGTATCATGTCATCTGCAAATAGTAAAAGTTTGACTTCTTTCTTTCTTTCTGATTTGGATGCCTTTTATTTCTTTTTGTTGTCTGATTGGTGAGGCTAGAACTTCCAGTACTTAGTTAAATAACAATGGTGAGAGTGGACATCCCTGTCTTGTTCCTGACCGTAGAGGAAAAGCTCTCAGTCCTTCTTCCGTGAGGATGATATTAGCTGTGGGTTTTTCTTAATGGCCTTTATGATGTTGAGGTGTGTTCCCTCCATCCCTACTTTGTTGAGAGTTTTTTTTTTAAATCATGAATGGATGTTGTACTTTGTCAAATGCTTTTTCTGCATCTATTGAGAAGATCATAAAGTTCTTAAAGCAAGATTCCACAGGATTAGTGGGACTGAAATAGCTCCCAGCAGTTAGAAAAAGAAGACACTTTTCTAAGTAGGGGCAATGAGATGAATGCTAGTGCCACTACATGATTACAGAGTCTGTCCTAGTGAAGGAGGAAGGGCTCTTCAGAGTTCTCTTTTTATAGGTGCCAGTTATTGTAAAAACTTGATTTACTCGTATCTGGCCAGGTTTCTATAAAGCCTGTGCCTTTTATCTTTGAGGATAATGGTGTTTCTGATACTCCTATTCTTTAATAAAAATTTTATGAGAATTACTGTATTAGTAATTTTTAAATTTGTTTTGAATGCGGATCTAGGTCAGTATTAGATTTGGCAATATCATAAGCTTTATAAAATCTGGTTTCTTTACCATGTGCATGTAAAGGTAAATGACTAATGAGTATATGTGATCCTCGGGTATTTTCTATTAATGGTGATAATTTATGCAGGTTATTAAATCAATGACCATCATTTGTGTTGAGTACTATGTGGTTAGAAATGTAGTTTATAGAAATAAAAGGTTTCTGTGTACTGTGAAGACCACAGATAGGTTTTAATCAAACAGTGAGTACTTTAGAATGAACTTATTTATGTCATGACTCAGTGAACCTTGTGTGAATATTCAGTCTAAATCTCCCACTTGCTAGCTATGTAACATTGGATAAATTACTTAATCTTTTTATGCCTTCTTTTCCTTATTTCTAAAATGGGGGTAAAAATTAGTACCCACACTTCATTGGGTTATTATATGGATAACATGAATTAGTATATGTAAGGCTGATGAAACAATCCCTGGAACTTGGCCAGCATTCAACAAGTGATGGTTCTTAGAATCTTATTCATGTTAGAAATAATATTTCTGAAACAATGGCTTCTAAATTTCTATTTCACACCCTCAAGAACAGAAGCAAATAAAAGCCTTTAATATTTTAAATGGCTACAAATTGCTTGATTATTCAAATGTATAAGTGATGATTTGCATTTATAACTTAGAAGAGAATCATCAATAACTGTGGTTTTCAAATTTCTATTTATCCATGAACGTTTTTTTCAAAAAAATCTTACATAGAACCCAAGTGAGGCCTCGAGCCTTGAGTGTTCCGTATCATCTTATGCCTATTTTCAGTGGCCTCTGAGTCATTCCATAAACACCAAGATTACAGGAAACAGGGTGTTGGAAAACCGCTGCTCAAGTTCAGTGTACTCACTTGACAGATGAGGTCATTCACGGTCATACGTCATGTCAGCATACTGTTACAGGAAGATTGTTGGTCTGGAAATAAAAATGTTTGGGTCAGAGTCCCAGCTTTGCTACTTTGTCTTTGGTACTTTGACCAAGTCAATTAACTGCTATAGGGACTCACTTTTATCATTCATTAAACTAGAACTTTGGTTTGCATAATTTCTGAGGTTCATTACTACTGAAAAATTGTTTAATGCCAATAGTGGAATATTAGGCTCCAGCTATCCCACACCTCTGTTTCAGTGTTCTTTTCATTGCATTGATGTAGGATTTTAGTCTATTTAGAAGAAACAGAGAATGGTTGCCATGTATGAAACTTTTCTATACATCTCATAATAACATTTCTACACACCCAGAGTAGCATGTGCATAACGTGCTGATCCGTGGCACTATGCCAACTACAGGTGGATATGCCACGAGGTTTCAGTGATTATGCAGTGTCTGTATTCGATATTGCACGTTGATATTTAGGGAAATCTGCCAACTGTTGAATCACAGAATTCCTGGAACACAGTTTCTTATCTCCAATCTTAGATAACCACTCTTTGATCAACATGAATAAGTAAAATACCAAGTTATGTAGCTAGGGTGTGTTGGTAATGCTGGAGAGGGGTCTCATGAATAGAAAATATATATTCACCTCCAAAAAAGGCATCCAATGCATATATAATTTTGCACAAGACAAAGAATAGGTTTAATAACTAAGATTTATTCATTATCCTTTTGTAGTGTCCTCCTTTGTTCTGCATTCATAGAACTATAAGTATTTTCAATGAATGTTGCTGATTGTTTCATTTTTCTTATTTTGAGCTTCTGCAGAAAAATTCTATGAAGGTATTTCTACAAGCGGAACCTCACAAACATAAATTTTCTTTTCTAGCTGTTCTGCATAAAAAGCACTTTGGAGGCACTTTCGTGATATTATTTTGAAATATTTGATACAGCAATCATTTTCAATGTTATTTTCGGACTGATCCTCTTTGTCTTGATTCCTGATGTGCTCTCTACAGTGAATGATCATTAATATTGTTAAAGCTTGGGGCGCCTGGGTGGCTCAGTCGTTAAGCGTCTGCCTTCGGCTCAGGGCATGATCCCGGCGTTCCGGAATCGAGCCACGCATGGGGCTCCTCCACTGGAAGCCTGCTTCTTCCTCTCCCACTCCCCCTGCTTGTGTTCCCTTTCTCACTGGCTGTCTCTCTCTGTCAAATAAATAAATTAAATCTTTAAAAAAATTTTTTTTGTTAAAGCATTTAACTTTTTATTTCTGCTATTTTTTATGTAGTATAGAGACCTATAATATAAAACATGCTATTTTTCCGAATGTAAGTTAAGTGAGAAGCAAAATAACAATATATTTAATTAGATCTGCTTTATTGGGCTACTCCTGGTCATAGGAAGGACTGGGAAGTTAACATTATTACACTTTCATAGCCTCAGAACTTTGGTTAATAAATTTACAGTTGTTAGTTAATAGTACTATATATTTACCTTAGAATTTCAGCATAAAATTTAGTAGGAAACATATTTTGGCTATTAAATATCTCGTTTCTTGAATGTCAGAGCATAATTAATATATATTCATTGTCATAACAAAAAAAATACTAAAGCCAAAAAATTTCAGCTACTCTGCACCCCCCTAATTAACCTAACAATGTTGGGCAGTAGATAAAGGGAAGGCAAGGATACAAAGTTTGATAAGGATGTGCTGTTTGACCCTTTGCGTACACTTGGTATCTGTTCTCTTCTAAAAACCTAACTATTGAAGATGAATTCTCAGAAATAGAGAAATCCAAAACATTAGACAAGACAAACATAGTTGAGTGTGTGTGTGTGTGTGTGTGTGTGTGTGTGTGTGAAAGAAAACATAGTTTTCTTTCTCCTACTTTTTTTGGTAGGAAATATAAGACATGGTTATACATTTGGAGTTTGATAAATTTATCATTTGTTTCACAGTGACTATTCCAAACTAAAGAATGCCTGTTTACCTATAAGATATTTCCACATATCTTGGAGTCAGGACCTTTATTCAGCAGGACTTACCCCAGTTGTATATTCCAATGAGACAGAATTCTTACAGCCTTCCTTCTAATTCCTCCGTATTTCACATGTAAATTATATCTACCTCCTCATACCATATTTCTTTCATAACTTACATCTACCCACCAACTAATTTGCTTCCCCAGGCAAAGTAGATGAGCATCACAGTAAAGAATATGGTGTGAATACTTCCCTAACATGTACTAATCATCATAAGGCAGAGTTGAAATCATGCTATATCCCTGCCCAATAACTTTCCATAGGTTACCACTCATTGTCTACGAATGCAGGATCAATACCTTATCTGGGCATTTGGAAAGCATTATCTGCTCCCAGTCTACATTTCTAGCCTAATCACCCCTCCACATTGCCCTTTACACTCTCTATACCACAACCAAACTAAACTACTTACTGTTTTTCAAAGAAGCCCCACATTTTTGTATCATCGTGCCTTTGCTCTGTGTTCTCTCATTCTGGAATTTTCTGTTTCCCTTGTGTTTCTCCCCAAACATTCACATACTCAGATTTACCCTTTAATATCAAGCTCAGGTTATACTTCATTCATAAGACCAGTCAAAATAATCTTTTATAGCATTTTATCTTGACTACTATTAAGCATTTATCATTCTATAATATATGCATAAAATGTGAATATGAATGTATATCCAATAATTTTTTTAAGTAGGCACATAAATGAACGTATAAGCAAACAAAAAAGATTATAAGCCATATCATGTGGATAGGGTTCAGGACTGAGAAAAGAATATATTTTCTTGGGTTTTTGGCTAGAATTTATATTCTCAATTCTTCTATTAAACTTTGTTGATTAAAAATTTTTAATCAAGTTCACATTACTTGTATGGGAATCTTGGTGTAGTAGAAAAAGCATGAGCTTTGTAACTGGGCCAACCTGTGTTTGTATGCTAGCTCTGCCTATCATTAGTTTTCTCACTTAGTCTGCTTGTGAATCTGCTTTGTCTGGGATTATGGGGTGTAACGGTGGTGGTGATTGTTGTTATGTTGGGTATTGTTTTCACTATCAGTCATTCTAAGAAGAGGACATGCCTGGGAGGATAGGAAATGTGACTGCTTCTTAGGTGGTTTTTCTTTTTTTCTTTTTCTTTTTTCTTTCTTTCTTTCTTTCTTTCTTTCTTTCTTTCTTTCTTCTTTCTTTCCTTCTTTCTTTCTTTCTTTCTTTCTTTCTTTCTTTCTTTCTTTCTTTCTTCTTTTTCTTTCTTTCTATACAGAAGGAACTCCCTCCTCTCTTTGGAACTGTTCGAGTTGCTCTAAAAATCTCAGTTAAGAGGACTAGAGAGCTTTTCTAATGCTAAAGGTGACCACGTGAAAGTAGGGCAAGAGTGAGCCACAGATTTTCACTGGTACAAGTAGCTGCATCAGAAGGGGGAGCTGTTTTTAGAGCAGCCAGAGTCCAGAATATTAGTCATGAAATCCTTCAGGCTGAAAAAGTTATATCAGTTAGTATTCTTTCACTTACAAGTAGTAGAAAACTGAACATAAATGAACTTTAACATTAAAGATTGGCTATTTCTAAATGAAGTATAATTGACATAAAATATCCTGTTAGTTTCAGGTGTATATCTGAGTGATTGGATATTTTTATACATTGTGAAATGATCCCCATGGTAAGTCTAGTTGCCATCCATTACCATACAAAGTTATTATAATATTATTAACTATATTTCCTATGGTGTACATTACGGTTCCATGACTATTTTATAATTGAAAGTTTGTACCTCTTAATCTGGTTTGTACCTCCATCTACCTGCCCCCCCAAGATCTCTCCATTCTGTTAAACAACAGTGTGTTGGTTACAGATACAGGGTATCTGTGAGTCTGTTTATGTTTTATTATTTGTTTTAGTTTTCTACGTTCCATACATCAATGAAATCATGTGGTATTTGTCCTTCTCTGTATATTTCACTTAGCAAAATACCATGTAGGTCAATCCATGTTGTGGGAAATGGCAGGATTTCATTCTTTTTATGGCTGAGTAATATTCCAGTGTGTGTACCATATCTTTTTTATTCATTTATCTATCAGCTTCATTTATTTACAGTTCTTTTCACTCTATATTTCTCTATGTGTCATTTGGCTTCATGCTGTGGCTTGCCAGTAGCAACCAAAGTTTATTGCTTCTTTCAGATCCAGAAGAATGATCATTCTCTTGTGTATAACCAATTTAATCGAGGTCCTAGCTAAATTTTTATTGGGTTACCTATGAAACAGTTGCTGTGACAGTAGAACACCAAGGACCTGAATGCTTTAGATCTTGGTTATTTGAGCCAATTACTTTGGCAAGGAATATCAGATAACCCTTATTGACTTAGTATCTGAGTCTTAGACCAATTAAAGTCCAACCCAGAAGTGGGAGTGGATTAAGTCCCAGAAATCACATGACTGCTAAATAATGAAGAGGTGTAGGATTTGATAAGATATGGAAAGAAAACACAATGTTCATTACAATGGGAGTGTTTGTAGAGTTCCAACAGCCAGAAAAATGCTCCCACACAAAAGGCTATGATTCCTCTCCACAACTAGAGGGGGAGCTAGAGAAACAGCTTTACCTAAGAAAGTGGTGAGTTTGTGAACATCATCATCTCTAGAGGAAGATCTTGACAATAAGTTGAGGAGATCAAGTGGAAGAACTGAGGAGTTATTACAGAGCACACATTAGATAATACCATGAGGACTTTCAGAAATAACATGGCAGGGGCGCCTAAGTGGCCCAGTCAATTAAGTGTCTGCCTTTGACTCTAGTCATGATCCCGGAGTCCTGGGATTGAACCTTGCATTGGGCTCCCTGCTCAGCAGGGAGTCTGCTTCTCCTTCTGCCCCTCTCCCCACTCATGCTCTCTCTCTCTCACTCTCTCTGTTTCTCTCTCAAATAACTAAATAAAATCTAAAAAGAAAGAATGAAAGAAGAAAGAAAGAAAGAAAGAAAGAAAGAAAGAAAGAAAGAAAGAAAGAAAAAGAAAGAAAGAACGAACATCACAAATGAGAGGAGTTTACCTCAATAAGGTAGGAAGGTAAACGCTTATATTATAATAATGTGTGTGTAAAAAAGAAGATAAACTTTATGCTGTAATCATTACATGGACACACATGTAAAGATCTCCCAAAAGAAAAGAAAAGGCAAAGACTTTAAGTAACTATACATATTGTGAGAAATAATAAATGAAATAGAAGTAAAATTCCAGAATTGAAGAGAGTTCTATTTCTGTATTTTAAAAATACATATAAAAATTCTGCTGATTACGTCAACAATAAGAAGAGACAAACACTAGTATATTTCAAAGAGAAATTTTTCAAACAAGCATCATCCTGGAAGAATAAAGAGAAAAGGTTTCCAATAAAGGAAAATAAAATTAGACTACCATCTAATTTTTCACCCATTTGACCTCCAGTTGGCCAATCTCTACTGAGATTGGTAATAACAAAAGCATGAACCCACAATCCTACACATAGGAAAATTTTAATTAATTGGCCAAGGAAAATAAAAATACACAGAGCTCAGTAAGAATACAACTTTCTTATCTAAAACAATCACAACAAAAATCTGACTGCAAGATTAGTCCAGCCAAATAAAATATTAACATATTTCGATAATGAAGAAACGATGCTATAAAATGACTGCTATTAAATCCTGAACTGTTTGGCGATGTCTAGATAGTTATTACAAATATAAAAGGTTTATATTTATAATATAAACAATAGCATGTTTCACAATAACATGTTTCACCTACAAACTAATAATAGGCAAAGCATGTGGTTACAGGAGGACCGAGAGAAAGTAAAAAAGATAATAAATCCCTCTTTGTATTTCAGAATGACCATTTATATGAGATATATTTACCATTTATAAAGAAAGATTGTAATGTTAATAGTTTTTGGAAAACACTTTTTAAGAATTATCTTTTATATGCCAAAATTACAAAACGAATGAAAAGGAGCATAAAGCAATAATAATGAATATCTAACAATAAATAATAATCAAGGTCTGAAATTAAGACTAATTTTACAAAAATTATGCATTATGTGAGAGATACAACAAATAAAACATAGAAGTTTTAAAATATTTCTTATATAAAATGTACAAACGTTATTAAAAGACAAACAACCTAAGAATGGATAAGAACCGGTTATTCATATAAAAGGAAATCCAATTGTCAACATGAAATGATGCTCATTTTCTAATAGTAATAGAAATGCAAACTTCAGCTACAATGAGGCAGATTTTCACATATCAAGATTTGTAAAAATGTTAAAGGCTGATGACATCTGTTGCTGGCAAAGATGTGACAAAAGGCGCTCCCGTATTTGCTGGTCAAAGTGTGAATAATTTAAAAAAAGAATATACCATTTTCTTTAACAAATTTCAGTGAGGGGAAACAATTCTACAGAAAATGTAAGCATTCATCTCAAAGGGGATTATATGCACATACAAATATATATGTACACACACAAAGATTCCTATCATAGCACTGTTTGTAGGAGCAATATTGACTGTTCATCATTAAGAAAACTGTTGAATAAACCATAGAATACACTGGATGTGGAATATAATCAGTTATGAAAAAAATTGTTCTAGATATATTTGGCTTAGAATGATAGTCACTATATAAAGTGAAAACAATACATAATAAGAAGAACAATGTATACACTATGAACCCTTTTTAAAAAAATGGTAAAGGAAAATACCTTCACATATTCTATATATGCAGACATATGAGTGAAGTTTGTATGCTTAAATGTATATTACATACTATGCATAGGTTTTCTTGAGCAAGAAGGATATTTTCATCAAACTGCTGATACCAATCACCTCAGGTGGGTGATTCTAGTGGAGACAGTGGAGAGAAATTAAAAAGGTTTTCATCATACATTTCAGTATTGTTTGAATAATGGCAAGCAAGTAATATATTTGACATTAAAAGTATTTTTGAGTTATGTTCAAAGTAATTAAAAAACAAAAAGATAGGAAAACTCTATACCATGCAAATCAAAAATCAAAATAGCCTAGTACAAATAGGGTTAGCAAAAAATTTGTTGCCCAAACTAGAACACTTTTAAGAATGCAAGAGGAAGCTAACCATTAGGCTGCCATTCTGGTACAATCCAGAATGGTCCCAGAAAACTGGGGTGTGTGGTCTCCCTATGAATAAAATAAACTTCAAAAGTATTATCAAAGATAACAAAAAAGTATATTTTATTTTATTTTTTTCTTCTTTTCTAAGTTTTTTATTTAAATTCCAGCCAGTTAACATACAGCGCAATAGTAGTTTCAGTTACAGAATTTAGGGATTCATCACTTACATACAACACCTGGTGCTAATCACACACGCCCTCCTTAATGCCCATCACCTGTTTAACCCATCCCCTTGCCCACCTCCTCTCCAGTAACCATCAGTTTGTTTTCTATAGGTAAGAGTTTCCTCATTTGCCTCTCTCCTTTTTCGCCATGTTTGTTTGTTTTGTTTCTTAAATTCCACATATGAGTGAAATCATAGGATATTTGTCTTTGCCTGACTTATTTTGTTTTGCATAATACTCTGTAGCTCTATCCACATCATTGTAAATGGCAAGATTTCGTTCTTCTTCGTGGCTGAGTAATATTCCTCTGTGTGTGTGTGTGTGTGTGTGTGTGTGTGTGTTGTACCTAAATACTGCATCTTCTTTATCCATTCATCAGTCAATGGACATCTGGGCTCTTTCCATAATTTGGCTATTGTTGATAATTCTGCTGTAAACATCAGGGTGCGTATATCCCTTCAAATCAGTATTTTTGTATCCTTTGGGTAGATATCCATTAGTACAATTGCTGGATCATAGGGTAGTTCTATTTTTAACTTTCTGAGGCACCTCTGTACTGTTTTCCAGAATGGCTGCACCAGCCTGCATTCCACCAACAGTTGTAAGAGGGTTCCCCTTTCTCCGCATCCTCACCAACATCTGTTGTTTCCTGTGTTGTTAATTTTAGCCATTCTGACTGGTGTGAGGTGGTATCTTATTTCAGTTTTGATTTGCATTTCCCTGGTGATGAGTGCTGTTGAGCATCTTTTCATGTGTCTATTAGCCATCTGGATGTCTACAAAGAAGAATATTTTATCTTAATAAAAAATTATTGTAAAGAGCAAAGAGACTATTCACAAACTTTACATACAATATATGGTAATACTAAAGCAAAAATTCTTAGAAATATGTCAATCTTCTCATTCCCTTCTGTCTTGGAGAAAGACATATCTTCCTGTATTCTCAAAGCAGCAACTTGAAAAATGCATTTGTGATTTTATTCCAGATGGCCTCCTCTTAGACTCAATTCTTTTTCTTGAAACATTGTCTTCTCCACTGAAAAATTCCCATTATATAACAAATATGTCATATAACTATTCCAAAAGAAAGCAGTTACAGCATTACAGTTATGCAAAGGGCTCTGGAGTTAGATGGCCTGGGCGTAATTTTTGATTCTAGCATCCGCTAACTGTGCCTTTGGACAAATTACTCTGTCTCCTTATGCCTCAGTTTTTTCCTTTGAAAGAAATTGTATATTATATCCCAGTGTAATAAAGGAGTAATAATAGCAGTGAACTCAAAGCATTTTTCTGAGAATAGGAGAGTTATGGAGTTAAGCTTTGTGTCTTGTACAGAAACACACATTCAACACTGTGCCCAAAAGTACCATAGGAGTACTTTTTCATCTGTGGATCTTCAGTGCCTAGAACCACACCTGAATCTTTAAGTTGTTTAGAAAATATTTGTTAAGTTTGAAAAGTCAATTATATAGTCATTATTATTACGATACCACTCTTTATTTCCCTCTTTTCTCTACTTTTTCCATAAACTTTCTTAATGTTGCCTCAGTCCAATTGAAATTGTTTCTACCTCCTCTGGTCTACAGACTGCTCCCTAAAGGTGCAACATCGTGTCCAGTGTGTTTGTGCGCTAGTGCCTGTCACAGAGCCAAAGAAGGGGGGGGTGGGGTGCAAAATGGGTGAAGGTAGTCCAAAGGTACAAAATTCCCATTATAAAATTGATAAGTCCTGGGAATGTCATGTAAAGCATGGTGACTATAGTTAATAACGCTGTATTGTGTATTTGAAAGTTACTAATAGAGGAGATCTTGTCATTTCTCATCACAAGAAAAAAAATTGTTACTGTATAGTGATGGATGTTATTTAGACTTATTGTGGTGATCATTTTGCAGTAGACACAAATACTGAATCATTTTTGTATGCCTGAGACTAACGTTACATGCCAATTATATCTCAACTGAAAAAAAAAATGTTCAGGGGGTCGATATAGGTGAGGCAGGAATCTACTGTTTGAGTGTATGCTGAGCCACTTTATGTGACCTTGAGTGGCGAAAGAATGTTATACTCCTATATTGGTATTCATCTTATCTAGGTAAAAATCACCTCTGGGTGGAAAGGCATCATTTAAAAACACTTAGATTCTTAATTAGTTACTATGGCTGCAAGGCTAATCACAGATGCAGTCATTAGATGATAGCATATTAATCTTCTGTTGATTCCCTGCCTATCTATGTGAACAACCTTAATAAACAAGCCTCTAAAAAAGTTTATTTTGCAAACTTTGTTTTCAAAGATATAGGTGTATGTGTGTGTCAATATAATATCATATATCATATAATAAATATGTAATTGTACTGTACACAGTGCTACTATATTATATATATTACATACATTATATATTACATTATATACATATATAAATATGGATAGTGCTACTATAATTACTATAATCAGGGGAAATATATATGTATATATATGTGTTTTGAAGTTTTTATTTTAATGAAGTCCAGATCATCAATTATTTCTTTCATGAATCATTCCTTTGCAATTTTATTTAAAAAGTCATTACCACTGATGTTGAGCATCATTTCATGTGTCTGTTGGCCATCTGTATGTCTTCTTTGAAAGAATGTCTATTCATGTTGTCAGCCCATTTTTTAATTGGATTATTTGTTTTTTGGGTGTTGAGTTTGTAAGTTCTCTATACATTTTGGTATTAAGCCTTTATCAGATATGTCATTTGCAAATATCTTCTCCCATTCCATAGGTTGCCTCTTAGTTTTGTTGATTATTTCCTTCACTGGGTAGGAGCTTTTTATTTTGATGAAGTCCCAATAGTTTATTCTTGTTTTTATTTCCCTTGCCTCCAGAGGCATATCTAGTAAGAAGTTGCTATGGCTGATGGCAAAGAGGTTACTGCCTGTGTTCTCCTCTAGGATTTTTATTGATTCCTGTCTCAGATTTAGGTCTTTCAGCCATTTCGATTTTATTTTTGTGTATTTTGTAAGAGAGTGGTCCAGTTTCATTCTTTTGCATGTTGCTGTCCAGTTTCCCCAACACCATTTGATCATCAGGGAAGTACAAATCAAAACTACAATGAGCTATCACCTCACACCTGCCACAACAACATAAGAAACAACAGGTGTTGGTAAGGATACGGAGAAAGGGGAACTCTTGCATTCTTGATGAATGCTAACTGGGAAAGTCATGCTGAAAAACAGTATGGAGGTTCCTCAAAAAGTTAAAAATAGAACTGCCCTATGATCCAGCAATTGCACTGTTAGGTATTTACCCAAAAGATACAAAAATACTAATTCAAAAGAATAGATGCACCCTGATATTTATAGCAGCATTATCAACAATAGCCAAATTATGGAAAGAGCCCAAATGTCCATTGACTGGTGAATGGATAAAGAAGATATGGTATACACATACACACAGGAATATTACTCAGTCGTGAAGAAGAATCAAATCTTGCCATTTGCAATGACATGGATGGAGTTAGGGAGTATCATGCTAAGCAAAACAAGTCAGAAAAAGACAAATACTATATGATTTCACTCATATGTGGAATTTAAGAAACAAAACAAATGAACATAGGGAAAAAAAAGAAAAGTGGACCAGGAAACAGACACTTAAGTATAGAGAACAAGCTGATGGTTACCAGAGGGGAGGTGGGTGGGGGTGGGCAGGATGGGTTAAACAGGTGATAGGGATTAAGGAGGGCACTTGTGATAAGCACCAGGTATTGCATGTAAGTGTTGAATCATGAAATTCTATACCTGAAACTAATATTACACTGTATGTTAACTAATTAGAATTTAAATAAAAACTTGGAAGGAGAAAAGAGAGAGAGAAAGGCAGGGGGAGACTTGACACACCCATAGAAGAGAAGGTGATAAATTCGCAGGCAGAGACTGGAACCATGTGGCCACAAGCCAAGGAACACCAAACAACGCTGGTGGCCAACAGAAGAAAGAAGAGGCAAACAAATGGATTCTCCCCTAGATTCTCCAACTGATACCTTCCTTTTTGACTTCTGACATCCAGAACTATGACAAAATAAACTTCTGTTGTTTTTGGCAATTTGCCACAGCAGCCCTAGGAAATTGATACATCCTCTGATGGGGCAGAGGGAAGGGTTGAATATTGGTTGAAAAATAATTTAGTTTCGTATCCCTTCAAAAATAACCAGGAAATAACACCTTCACCCCAGTTTTTATAGCAGCAATGTCCACAATAGCCAAACTATAGAAAGAGCCTAGATGTCCATCAACAGATGAATGGAGAAAGAAGATGTGGTATATTCAATGGAATATTACTCAGCTATCCAAAAAAAATGAAATCTTGCCATTTGCAACAACGTGGATGGAACTCTATAGAGGGTATTGTGTTAAGTGAAATAAGTCAATCAGAGAAAGACAATTATCATATCATTTCACTCATATGTGGAATTTAAGAAACAAAACAGAAGCATAGAGGAAGGGAGGGAAAAATAAAACAAGAAGTAACTAGAGAGGGAGACAAACCAGAAGAGACTGAACCATAGGAAACAAACTGAGGGTTGCTGGAGGGGAGGTCTGTGGGGGGATGGGGTAACAGGGTGATGGGCATTAAGGAGGGCACATGATGTTCTTCCCAACTCCGTGATTCTGTTAACCTTAGCCTGAGCCGTCCTTCTCATCAGGCTTGAATAAAAACAATTTCAGAAACCAGCTATGATTGGCACTCATGTACACCTGTTAATGTAGTCATAAAAGGCACTGAAGTCAATAACTGTTACTTCTGTAGGAGTCAATCTTTTAGTGTATAGTAACATCTTTATATACTGTAGCAAACATTTGGCAAACAAATTAACTGGTATAACATTGCCTTTCTTATGTTATACATACATATAACAACATATGACTACATATAAATGAGTTTTTTTTTAAAACTCATTGGAGCAATGGCTTAACTAAGTGGTTTTTCATACATTCATGTGCCATACAATTTGTTAAATTGATCCAAGAAAGGAGTATTAATTCTGCGATGTGTTTTTGTATAATATTTTTGGTGAATTGGAAAACATGCACATTTGTCTATCTTCTTTTTTTTTTTCTAATGTTTCAAGTTTTTATTTAAATTCCAGCTAGCATACTGTGTAATATTAGTTTCAGGTATAGAACTTAGTGATTCATCACTTACATACAACACTCAGTGCTCATCACAAGTGCCCTCCTTAATGCCTGCTGCCCATTTAGACCATCCCCAGCCCACTTCCCCTCCAGCAACCCTCAATTTGTTCTCTATAGTTAAAAGCCTCTCTTATGGTTTGTTTGTTTTTTTAATAATGGCATGGCAAAAATGAAATGCTCTCTGTTTTATCAAAGAGAAATGTATGTATGATTTATTGGGGGTTTTTTCTGGAGTTAAATGGAAATCCATAGGAAGATGATTTAATAGGCAAATGTTAATTCCTTACTACCTCTTCAGGAATGTGAATAATGGCAACATAAGATTATAGAAAATTTGCACTTAAGGTATTTGCAGTATGACTGGGGAGGTTGGTACTAACAAATATTTTATTTACAAAAGCATACTTTTACAAAGGTAAGAAGTGATATAAAAGTGTCCAAGGGATGATGGAACAACAGCCCTTTATATCAAATGGCACAAGAAACTGGGACTGTGCTTTCTTCGTCTGTTTTTCTCCTCGGACTTGGCAGGGACCTTGCATATTGACTAATAGTAAGTGTTGAGTGGTTAAATCAATGTCCAGACACTAATTCCTCCAGTAAACCAGGTAGTAAATAGTTAATGTCAGGACAAACCCAGAGACCATTTACACTTTTCACAGGTGACCAGAGTAATGCACACTTTTCTGAGAGGCAGATGAAGACTGGAAGCCCATGACTAAGGCTTGCCATTATTCCACTTAACCCTATTTCTTTGGTGAAGTCCTGGAAGCACTGATAGCATGGAATTGCGAGTTTGCTTGACAGAACTAGTCCCATCCTGTGCATAAAAGAATCTGAATCCTTAGGAAATTCTTCCCAATACCTCAACTAAATTCCTGATTTGGGTAATCCCCACCTTCTAATATCACATTCTTTGGAAATGAGAAACGAACATGAATTGTCTCCCTTCCTAGTCTACATAACCATCCACACACATTCGATCCCATTGTTTCTTAGCAAAATCCTATCTCAAGCATCCCAGACACACTGGAGCGTTAAAAATGCTATAGAATAAATTTCAACTTCGCTCTGTCAAGGGGTTTTCTCTTATTCTTATGTAAATTCCTTTTGTTGCTGTTTTGTAGTGGCAGGAAACTGGACTGGAAAACCTCTTAAATGCATCGCAACTATATGATTTCAGAATTTATTATACTTTGTCTACATGGTATAACTTCTAAAATAGGTACTCCTATTTCCCCAAATGAACCAGATTCTCTCCGTGATTTCTGGGATTAAATTATGGAGTCTGGGGGAAGCTCTAAATATGTGAGCGTTTGTGTATATATTTGTTTATTCTTTAACTATAGAAAACTATTCTTTATGCTTTACGCCTAGTCAGCTGAGCCATGCTAAAGTTATTTTCCTTAAAATGCACATATTAAGACCAAGTATTATAACATTGTTGTTTTTAAAATTGCTACATATTAGAAAAGTCCCCAATTTAACCATACTATTATATAATTACTTTTTACAGGACACCATGATAAAAAATCGTACCAATTGCCCGAATAATGAACCTAAAGTATTAAAAAAACATGCATGTGATGATAATAAGGTAATAATAATTATTTGGAATTTATATGTCATTCAAGCTTGATTTTATAGAAGCTTATGTTATTTGTATGTGTTAGATAATTATATTAATTATATTAATAACATATTCTTTTCGTTCTAACCTGCCAGTTCCCACTGACCTATTTAATTATACTATGGTCTTCTTTTATGCTTTTATTTTACAAAAAGCCCTATGCTAATTTGGTAAATATTTTTTTCTATTTGAGCATTTCAGTTTTCACTTTGAAAATGCTAGAAGAACTGCTGAATTCAAACACACAAATATCCCTTATTTGTGACATTCTTATGCTGGAAAATGCTAATTAGAGTGTTAGCTAACTAAAATGTTAGAGTGATTGCTTGCACACACAGACAAACATAAGTCATGGGCATAATTTACTTCTAGGACTTTGAAATTTTTCCTTTCAATATTTGCTTATCTTCAAACAACTACTTCCTCTGGTCGGTGGAGTATGACAATTTACAAAACTTACAACAAAAGTTTGTGTCATTTCCTTTACAGAAACTAGCACGATATTCAGTAGTCTTTTTAAAACTCACAGTAGCTGAGTTAACCCCCAATATCGCACTGTATATTCGTAAATTCTTTTTAATTTCTTACTTTAAGAAGACTTTGAAAGACTTGTTTGAGGTGAATATGGATCTTTTTTTTCTAATTGCCAGCTATTTGTCCATAGCTCAAAAGGTACAAAAATAAGAAGAGAAACCACATACCTTTCATTATTGTTGCCTCCAGAAGTCCCCTCCTTTGGTTGTCTCATTTAAAATGGAATAATCTTGTTATATGTTCATCCATACGTGATAAGATCATTAATTTATATTATAAAGAAGGGAGACGTCAAAAAGTCAAATAAGTAAGCCAAATTCTAGGCACTCCAGACTGTCTCTTAGGAGCTAAACCGTTTTAGTCTGGTTACTTGTCAGTCATGTGATTAACTGGAATGGAAATCTGGGGTGGAGGTGGGGCATTATTTGGCAATACAGCTCTGGCTTTAGGCTCCTTATGAAAGCTTCTCATTTTTTAATATTTTATTTGAACCACAACCCTTCTGATTTTTTTTTCTGCAATAGGAAGGTATGTTTCTATATCGTGCTGCTCGCAAGTTGAAGCAGTTTGTTAAAGTGAATAACAGTGAGGATTTCAATCTCCACTTATCAAGAGTCTCACAGGGCACATTACAATTGTTGAACTGTACCCCCAAGGTAAGTTGTTTACTTTGAACAAAAATATCAACTAGTTCTGTAATAGGATACTGTAATTCTCTGATGATCATATCTATTATCATAGAATTCTAACTGCTTATTATTACCTAAAGTTGAAATACATTTACTCAACTCTAGAAGAGGAAATTCTTAACTTGGAAAGAACCTATTCTTAGCTAAGGCAAATAGTTTATGGGAGCAGAGTAAAAATAAGGGAGTGCATACTTTCTTGCTATAATAACTTTGAAGGAGGTTAATGTGATAACTTGGGCGGGAATGGTAAATTTTTACCTCTAAAACTCATTAATAATTTTAAACCATATATGTACACATTTATAAGAACTCATAGCCAAGAAAACAGATAATCAAATATATTTAATAAATATCTTTACATGTTAAAACTTTACATGTTACAACAGATATATATGTCCAATAATCTTTTTTTTTGTGCTTCAATAATTTTGTTAAGTATAGGGCTAATTGTCCCTACTTGTCTGCTAGTGGTTATGAAATATAAGCAACAAAACAAAATTTGGAAGACGCAATCTTGATACTTGGCCACAGTTTCTTCATCTGCAAAATGGAGAAAAATATAGTATCTACATTATAGGATGGTGACAGGGTTAATTAAATGGCATAATTCATGCAAAGTGCTTAATACTAAAAAGATTTCAATAAATGATATATTATTAGTACGACTACCCCCCCTTCAGAAATTTTACCAGCTGCCAGACAAAGCCAAAAGGTTTCTTCGTTTTTTTAAAAGGAAACTTTTGACATTTTCATGACAGAAAAAGGGTCCTGTGTGTTTCTATTTTTTAATACCAGTAGTTGCCCACGGGAGGTAAGATTACCATTATCCTTGAGCCCTATTGACAGTGATAAAAATAAAGATGATAGAATGTGAACCACTTCATTTATCATTACATTATCACTGACATTAATGAAAGGAACAATAAAGGATTAATATTCAATATTATAAATGTGACTTTGTTTTTAAGGAAGGAATAATGGGGCGCCTGGGTGGCTCAGTCGTTAAGCGTCTGCCTTTGGCTCAGGGTGTGATCCCAGCGTTCTGGGATGGAGCCCCACATCAGGCTCCTCTGCTGGGAGCCTGCTTCTTCCTCTCCCACTCCCCCTGCTTGTGTTCCCTCTCTCACTGGCTGTCTCTCTCTCTGTCAAATAAATAAATAAAATCTTTAAAAAAAAAAAACAAACAAACAAACAAACAAAAAAAACTACCTTCCCTGGGTAAAGTCCTACCCACTAAAAATTTGGTGAGAGTGATTGTATAATTTTTTTCTTCATCACCTTTTTATTCAGCTTAATTCCTTTATGTTTCCCTTTGAATTTTTTTCCTTTTTTATGGTTCATTTTGAAAATATTCATTATAGGGGCACCTGGGTGGCTCAGTCGTTAAGCGTCTGCCTTCGGCTCAGGGCGTGATCCCGGCGTTATGGGATCGAGCCCCACATCAGGCTCCTCTGCTGGGAGCCTGCTTCTTCCTCTCCCACTCCCCCTGCTTGTGTTCCCTCTCTCACTGGCTGTCTCTATCTCTGTCAAATAAATAAATAAAATCTCAAAAAAAAAAAAATATTCATTATAATGTCAATAAAAGGAGACAGGATGTACCCCTTAGAAATTGGATCCCTTTAAGCTACATTTTTTAAAGCCACTGCTTTATTATTTTTAAATTTTTTTTTAGAGTTTTATTTGTTTATTAGAGAGAGAGAGAGCATTCAGGGGCAGGAGGTAGGGGAGAGAATCTTAAGCAGCCTCCACATCCGGTGTCTGAGCCCCATACGGGGTTCCATCGCACGTCCCTGAGATCCTGACCTGAGCCAAAATCAAGAGTTGGATGCTTAACTCACTGAGCCACCCAGATGCCCCTTAAAGCCACTACTTTAAAATAAAAGAAACTAGGGAAAATATCAGGGCACCAATTTTTTTTTTTATCAAGCAACACAATTAGAACATCAATAGGTAATAGGAAAAAGACAGGAGCAAACTACTTTTATAGGAGAACATAAACTAGAAAACAAGTATATGAAGAAAAGAGCCATCCTGGTTAGTTAGTAAACCTTCAGCATAACCTAACATGATGGGAATTAAAGATTGAACATTTTAAAATGTGTATATTTTCAATGTAAATTTAAAACTTTTTAAAAATTTATTTTTCTAGGAAGACAATAAATCTGTAAAGGAACAGAGAAAACAGAAGAGCTTGTGTTCCCTAGGGATACTACTACAAAAGATAAAAACTTGTTGGAATAAAATTTTGAGGGGCTCTAAAGAACATTGAAAAATATGGAGTGGCAATATAAAGACATATGGACTTCAGTTGTATCCTTCAAGAATCTATCTGCTCATACAATTTTGGGGGATAGAATACCCTAGAAGTTACAGAAGTTACATCCTGGTAAAGGCGGATTAGAGCAATCAAGAAATTCATACTGTAGTACTAGAAGATGGATGTGAACAGTGGAAACCAAATGCTGCAATTGACAAACCTTCATATGTTTTTGGACATATATCAATCAGAATTAATTCTTTGATTTTTGTAAGACAATCCAAGTATTAGTTGCAATAATACTTTTTAAACCTGTTTTTAAATTTCAGAAGAAGACATAAAAAAAATCTGAGAAGTATATAAAGGTTGCAGGAATTAAAAATTAACATTGCTTTATTATCAAAATAATTTTATGCACCAACATACTACAATGAGAGTGGAAATTGTTGGCCTCTGCTGGAAATGTTTCGGAGTTAACAGATGTAGGTAATGCCAATGACAGTAAGAGTTAAATGCCTTAAAGAAACAGCAGTATGAAGGAGTCCAAGATACTTAAGAGAGATTAAGACCTGTAATTAAACCTGAACGCATAAGACAGTGCCTTCATTAATGGTATAGCAAATGTTTGAAGATGACCATAAAGAATGATTTCACAAAATAGAAAGTCACCTGTTCTAAGGATGCTAAACCATAATACTGAGTTACTTTTGTCATTTATGTGTAATAAAATTTGTCTAAATGAGTTTGCAATTTGGGAAGTATATTTTTAACAGAATAATATATGTTGACCTTTTAATTAATGGAATGTATATTTAATTTTGACAGTATATCTGTATTATATAAAACTATTTTCATACAGTATTACAAACAAATTGCTGGCTTTGGATAACATTTCTCCTTTGATAATAAATAACCTATGTAATAACACTGTCAGATTCACTTCATGAATTTTTAAGAATTTTTAACACAAGATTTTTAATACTGCACTATTTGATCTCTCACTTTCAATGAATATGTGACTTTTAATACCTTATTACTCAGAATGTACATGAGACCAAAACAACATAAGAACAGGAATATTACTTTCTACGTTAAATTTTCATCTTTTAAAAGAAACTTTTGTATATACCAAATCCAGTTTAGAAAGGTCTGTCAACAGTCTTCGCTTACTCATAAAGGGAAATGAGAACCCTAGTCTAGACAGGTCAGAGTCCTCCTTCCGTCACCAGTTGGCTCAACTCACATCCTTCCTGCTCTTGTACAGCTTCATCAGCACCTAATTAAGTGCTGACTGGCTTGATCTGAGCTTCAGATGGTGCCCAGGTGCTGTCCTCACTGAGTGGTGGTGAAGACCTTCCTCTCGGTCCATGTTTATGTCTCACTCTCCCTAACCCCTATGCCCTTCACCCTCGCTGGTGCAGATGGCTGTGCAGAATTGTACAGAAAGTTGAACAGAGCTCATGGATTGCTCCATTCACGGGGCTGTGAATCAAGTTTTCTGTTTGGTTTTCATTATTAACTCCAGAAAAGGGAGCTGACGAATACTTTTAGGAGCAGACGATTCTTCACCAAGCTCTTTCTTCAGAGGGACTTTTCCAAGTAAGCTGTGCTTCCTTCTACCATAAAACATGGTCAGCTGTGTGGTACACCTCCACTCTGATGAACTGGCACTGTTGGTAACCATTAGCTATAGAAATGAGGGAACTTGAAGTTTCTAAAGGTAAACTCTTAAAACGGTCCTTGAAAGTGTTCCCCTAAAGGCGGTCTAAAACATTCTTAACAAGTGTTGAAAAAAATTCTGAGATTGTGGTAAAATAAGGAACAGCATTTTTAAATGCTTGCTTAAAGTTATTATAATTTTTTCCCTTTTCACTTGTTTATAATAGATTTGATTTTTAGAGAAAATTCACACTCAAAACGGTTTTCAGCACACACTGTTGTGTCAAATGCTTGGGGAAAAAAAAAAGCCATTCCTTTATTGTTGTATTTGCCTTCTTTGTTTCCTACCCACTAGCAAGGTAAGTACAGACAGGCAGGCTAATTAATAATGAACTTGGATATTATATTTTTATTATTTCTACTCCCCAATTAAAGACTTGTTTTATCTCAATGAATGTTTTCTTTCAAATATGTATGTGGATGCTTTAAACCAGCATTTTCTAAAGTTTGTCCCAAGAAACCCTCATCTTCATCAACGCTAGAAAAAGAAGACAATGATAACAAAGAAGATGAAGAAGAAAGAGGAGAAGAAATGTAAAAAGGAAAAAAGAAAAAGAGGGAGGATTTTGTGTTCTGGGGTCAGATGAATTTTCTCTTGGAGATTCACAATTTATACAGGTATATTAAAGACTGTGTAAACTCATACAGCTTCTTTAAAAAATAGTTTAACACTAACATAACATTTCCAAAATTTGACTAGAGAACACTACTTTTATGTTAAAACCATTACCTAAATGCACTTGGGTAATATTGCATTGTACAAAGGGACCCAGTTAAAAGTCTTTTAAGATAGGCTTTCAAGGAATCTGTTGAAGGAAAATACTCCTTTCAGGATTAAGACAATTTTTTAAAACTAGAAAAGTTTCTTTCACTTAGGCTCTACTTTCACTGACGGCCCGATAATGAAGGACATTTCATCAAATCTGCTGTAAATATTTCTCCAGAAACATACATACTCTCTTCTCTATTATGGTACTCTGTCCATGTGATCTTCATGTTTTTAGTTATTATGGTCTTACTGCTTAAAGTTCTTCCAAATTCTTTCCAGATCCTGCTCAAACTTCAAGGGGCATCTCAATTCTTTTCTCAATTACTATGGCTTCCATGATAATTCTAGATACTGTTAATATTTCTTCCTTTAGTTGCCTAGCACTTAATTGTCTGTATCATGCATTATTATCTGATCAGATTCATCTTTGTATTTTATCTTAAATACAACTATTATTTACATTATTCTATTCATGTTTTCTCCTGAAAGAATGTATGATCTTTTGTGTTCCCTTCAGCTCCTAAAAGGAAAAGCCAGGCATATCATGGTTAATAAGTAAAGACAAATTGCTTTAAACCAGGGTATTAATAAAATTTATTTAATTATCAAAAACTACATGAGAGGGGCGCCTGGGTGGCACAGCGGTTAAGCATCTGCCTTCAGCTCAGGGCGTGATCCCGGTGTTATGGGATCGAGCCCCACATCAGGCTTCTCCGCTATGAGCCTGCTTCTTCCTCTCCTACTCCCCCTGCTTGTGTTCCCTCTCTCTCGCTGTCTGTCTCTATCTCTGTCGAATAAATAAATAAAATCTTTAAAAAAAAATTACATGAGAATAATAATAGAATAACAGAATCTGTGGAAATATTATAAGACAAGAGAAATAAAATATGTAGGTATATTGATAAGCACAAATTCTAGCAGTTTTTAATGTCTATATCAAAATATATGTATGCACCTAGATTCATGAATTATTTAGTATTTGAGAAAGATGTAAAATAGTTACTTCTGTTTGGGAATAACTTGTTTGTTTTACATCCTCTCCATACAAAATGATAAGAAAGAAGTACATTTTTTCTGTATAGGACAAACTTTCTAGGTGGGGGAGAAGTTAGATACACTTTCGGATCTTATTCTCAAAGTGAATCAATTTTTTTCAAGTGGAGCTTGAACTCACAACCCTGAGCTCAAGACCTGAGCGGAGATGAAGAGTTGGACACCCAACCAACTGAGCCACTCAGGTGCCCTATCCAAGTGAATCAATTTTCCATCTACATTTTACATGATGAAAATTAAGACAAGTGGCAACATTTACAATTTAGGATTTACTGCTCTTGCTTGCTGATTTATTTCTTTACCTTAAGACCTCGTCTAAGGGTTTCCTCCTTTCTGAAGCCTTCCCGCACTTCCCAGGTGGGGTTGAGGATTCCTTCATTTGTGCCTCCGTTGCGAAGCCCAACAAATAACTCAATAACCTACCAGGGGCTACCATGTGAGAGATGGACATGTGTTTGCCAATTTCCACCTTTGATGCTTATCACAATTTTTAAAAAGATTTATTTGAGACAGAGAGAGCACAGTGGGGAGGGGCAGAAGGAGAGGGAGAGAGAAACTCTAAACAGACTCCATGCTGAGCGCAGAGCCCATCACATGGCTCAATCCCATGATTTCAGGACCCTGAGATCACGACCTGAGCCAAAATAGAGAGCCTGATGCTCAACCGACCATGCCACCCAGGCACCCCTGATGCTTTTCACAAATTTTATGTTTGCAATAATCTGATTGAAACAGGAACATTTTACGTAAAAAAATCAATTGGATAGGAACTCTTATAAATTGTTCTGGAAATGGTTCAAATACTATCACAAATACAAGGACCTTGGTTTGCAGAACATCTAATCAGGTGAAGTAAAGCTGTCTAGGAGAATCAGAAAGATCTGCCAGAAAAGTACAAAATGACAGTTATCTAGCCTATCATCTCCTTGCCTTGCATTCCCAGCAGAAAGGAAATCTTTAGCTGTGAAAAATCTTGAATGTGTAGATAAATACCTCTTCCTACTTAAAAAACAGGGGTTACTTTCATTAAGGGTAAGTCAGATACCAGGGTTGGGACTTAAATCTTCACAGCCAGTGGGTTTAAAGAAGTTCCACCTTTTGAATACAGACCACTTAATGGCAAGATGCAACACAGATACAGATAATTAATTCATGCAACAGATATTTATTAGGTATCCATCTCTAATACGCCAGTTCTGGGCCTAGGGGTACAACAGAGTCCCTGCCTCCAGGGAACATATATTCCAAAAGAGAAGACAGTCAACAAGTGAACAAAATTATTACAGAAAACAAGTTCTATGGAAAAAAAAAAAAAAAACCCGAGATAGACTGACTGATGGAGAGTGATGCAGAGAATGGGGTATTTTAGGTTAAATGGTCAAAGAAGATCCCTTTGAAGACATTTGAAAATATTTTATTGGTCTCAAAAATCTCAACATATATCACTGGCAATATAAGTTTCATTGAAGGATTTAAGTGTTTTGCAAAAGATCAAAACAATACTTCAGCTACAGGACATAGTACACTGTCCTAGAAATAAATTATGAAAATATCAAATGTTTGAAGTAGTATGTTGACCTTAAGTAGTAATGTACAAGCTTTACTTACAAATTTTGAAATAATTTTAGACTTGCAAAGAGTACAGAGCATTCCTGTGTACCCTTCACCAAGTCTCCTCTAAGGGCAACATCTTACGTAACCGTGGTACACTTACCCAAACCAAGAAATTAGCATTCTTTGTTGCGGAAATGTTCGGCAGCATCCCTGGTCTCTACCCACGAGATGCCAGTACCGTCTTCCCCCAAGTAGCGACAATCAAAAATGTCTGCAGACATTGCCAAAGTTTCTCAGGGAAAAAGTTGAAACCAATGTTATAGAAGTTTTATAATTTTACATTTTACAGTTTAGGTCCATGACTCATTTTGTGTTATTCTTGAATATAAGGTATCACGGTTTGTTGTTTTGTTTTGTTTTTTATTTGCATATGGATGTCTAGTTGTTCCAGTATCATTTGTTGAAAAGACTATATGCAGTTGGCCTTTGAACAAATGGCCTACTATTGACTGAAAGCCTTACCAGTAAGTCGATCAACATGTGTTTTGTATGTTATATGTTATATCCTGTATATATATTATATCCTGTAATCCAGTAAAGCTAGAGAAAAGAAAATGTTAAGAAAATCATAAGGAAAACACATTTACAGTATTTATTTTAAAAAATCCATGTACAAATGGACACGTGCTATTCAGACCTGTGGTGCTCAAGGGTCAACTTGTACTTTGTCAACTGATTTGTCTTTGCACTTTTGTAGAATTCAGTTAATCGAATTTGTCTGAATCTATGGATGCTCTACTCTGTTCCAATGATCTGTGTCGATCCTTTCTCCAAATACCACACTGACTTGATGACTATAGCTTTATAATATCTAGAAATTGGGTAGAATAAATCTTCAGAATTTTTTCCAGAATTGTTTTGGCTACTGTAGTTCTTTTGCTTTTCCATGTACATTCTAGAATCAGCCTGTCTTACCACAAAAAGCTTGCTGAAATTTATACTCAGATTACATTGAGTCTACAGATTAAACTGGGGAAAACTGTCTTCACCACATTGATTCTTTGAATTAATAAACACTGTATTTCTCTATTTAGATCTTTTGAGTTCTTTCATCAATATTTGAGTTTCCGGCCTACTCTAGTTTGTTAGATCTATGTGTAACTATTTGTGTGTATGTGCATGCCCACATGCTACTGTAAATGGTACTTGAAGTTCAAACTTCTACTGTTCATCACCGGTATATAGGAAAGACTTATTTTTTTTAACATTTTCCTTGTATCCTATGATCATTCTAAAACTAAACTTATCAGTTCTAGTCTTTCTTTTATATATATAGATTCCTTGAGATTTTCTACATAGACAGTCATGTCATCTGCAAATAGAGGTCATGTCTTCCACGAACATAGAACTTAAAATCTAATTTTTTAAATTCTTTACTTTCAGCATAACCCCACCAGCAGAGATTCTGTCAAGCATTACTTTCTGATGTTTGTGCAAATAATAGGCATAATGAATTAGCCTTTTAAAACTATCCAATGCTCTATCTTCACGAATTTTTGGCTACATATTTCCCAGGGGTTTATCTCTTCACTGCCATTGAGAAACTTTGCTCTAAATTAATACTAATAGTTACTGATACATTTCTACATAAAACACTTCCACTTCAATTTTCAGATTGCTAGTTTGAAAATATTACAAATACAAACAAATACTTGTTTTATAAATATGTCTATCATTCCCTGTGATGTCCATCCCTCCAATATCTCCAATATCTATGATTTCTTCTAAGCGGCTATGTTCTTTGCCATGTGAACTCATACCTCTATCCCAACTAATGAGAAGGGAGTAAAAGGAATTTGCCCTAAGTACAACTAATTGATAGACTAATGATCTGTGATGTAGACCATGTAGCTTGAAAAGATGAAGTAAATCGGGTGCTCTGTGTCAGGAATTTGAACCACAATCCTAAATGAATTTGCCCAAAATGAGTCTGAAAAAGAGAAAGTTGTTAAGTTTAATTAAGCTGGATACTGACAAGCTAAATGAATGGGAGAGCAAAAGAGATACATAGCAGTGAGTGAAAAAGAGACAATAGAGAATGGACAAAGGAGCTCCGAGAAAAATAGAGGCTGGCAGGTAGACCAATTAATTCTTGGAGCTGCCTCACCACCTAATGACCTTCCATTTTAAATTCACATGAATCTTATATTAAACCCCCTTTCTCAAGGCAACTTAGAAGGATATCTGTCCCTGACATTTGAAAGTTCTATTCAGATTATTTGACACTGATGAATAAGGAAATAAGAATGAAAAACAAGTTTATGAATATTAGGTACTAAATTCAGAAAGTAGAATTAATCACTAACTTCTGCCTCCCTAAATGAGACAAAATAATTGCCAATAAAAAAATAGGGTTTTACTTCTAATGAGTGGGAGATTAGGGAACTGGATGGCAGTCTTGTGAAATGAGGATACTTCCCCTTTTGTTGTACTCAGGTGGGGTTGAAAAGTCTCGGTTTGTTTCAATCTAAATTGTACATAATCAAGTATCAATCTACACTGCAGAGTGTTGACACTCTTCTGAGAGCTGAGTGTTAAGAGTACTTAATTTGATCAATACACACAGAAACTTTCAGGTGAAATGCGCAACAGTAATTCCCTTTTGCCTTTTATTTTGCACTAATTTAGGGTCCAAAGAACTTACATGTTTAAGCCAGATCATATCATTCCCTGATTCCTATCTTACTGAGTAAACCAAAATAATTTTAGCGGCCTCCAAAGCATACACGATCTGGCTGCTGCGTTACCTGACTTAATTTTATGATCTCCTGCTTGCTCAAACCATTCCAGAGCTCCTGGGCTCCACCTCAGAGCCTTTGCACTTTTTACCCTCTGCATAAAGTACTCTTTCCTCTCTTTTCCACCAGCATGCTTCAACCATACTGAATACTCTTTTTAGCAGAAAACACTGGACATTAGGGGGAACAATCCAATGAACAATGCAACACAGGGAAGAGAGAAACAATAATGCCTCACTCGTCTTTTAGGTCTGTGCTCAAATACCACTCTCTCGATGACATCATCCCTGAACTACCCTATTTAAAATTGCAATCCACTTCCACTCTCCCTACTGTCTCTCTCTAACCACCTCTTCCCCACTTTATTTTACTCCATAGCACTTGTCACATTCTAATAATAAATACATTTACTAATTTATCTACTATATTTTCAATATTCCTCCACTAGAATGTGAACTTCAAAGGGACAGAGATTTTCAATTGCTTCATTCACTGCATGTAGAACAGTGCCTGGAAATTCATCACAGGAATTAAAATATTTGATGAACATGTAACACACACATATATCCAAAATTATCACTACTAAATAACTGATGCCATTTACTGATAGCCTGTTAAG
Organism: Ursus maritimus; assembly: GCF_017311325.1. Taxonomy (NCBI): domain Eukaryota; kingdom Metazoa; phylum Chordata; class Mammalia; order Carnivora; family Ursidae; genus Ursus; species Ursus maritimus. The sequence continues at coordinate 27,511,796 of NW_024427107.1, read as the reverse complement.
TGTCTGACATCGCACAGAGATTTTAGACACATTTCTGATAATCCTCAAATTAGTCCTGCCCACTAGGTGTAATTATGCTTGAAGCATATTTCTTAAAATTCAGTTTGTGCCATGACAGACTCTTGACTCCAGGGAACGAACTGAGGGTTGTGGAAAGGGAGGCGCGTGGGGAGGATGGGGTAATTAGGTGATGGGTGTTAAGGAGGGCACGTGTTGTGATGAGCACTGGGTGTTACACACAACTGATGAGTCACTGAACACCACATCAAGATCTAATGACATATTACATGTTGGCTAACTGAACTTAAAAAAAAAAAAAAGATTTCTATCTTCATGAAAAAAAAATTGTTTGTGATTATTTAACACCATAATTGGGATAAGGAGAGGTATCTTGATTCAATATGTTGAAGATTCCCTCCTGTAGAATAGGATTGTAAGCACTCTTCCCATTACCACGGCCATTATCAAGGGGAAGCCGGAGGTCACATCAAATTCTATCACTGAAGAGTTTTTAGGTACAAATAACAAATCTCAGTCCAATTAGTTTAAGCAAAAAGGTATCTATTAAAAGCTGTTGGGTAATTCACTGAATCTCTAGGAGAGCCAGATAAGGCTGGTGGCTCTGCAGCCGGAAACACCGTCCAACTTAGAATGATTGCTCCGGGGTGGGGGGAGTCAGCTCACGTGCTACCACACGGCACAAGGCACATCTTGACTCTGCCACTGTTACCTTTGTAGCTCTCCGTCTCTCCAGCAAACTTCACCAACCCCGCTAGAAAACAAATCCTGCTTCTTCTGTGGCCGCTTCTTCACATTGCTTGTTTCAGAATCCAAGTCTGTTCAGTCGTCAGGTGACATGACTAGTCCCTAGCTGCAAGAAAGGATGGAAAACTAAACTCTGGCTGTGATCTTCTTGAGGCAGTGGGATTCAAAATGAAAAACTTACCATACACAGAGGAGAACTTCCAAAAGATGCTGGCCACAAATGTAACAAATGCCCATTACAGACAGTAACAAAATTAAGATTTAAAATAGATCAAAAGTTCTCACTACGAGGTATGACTTGGACTGTCTTTAATTTCTAGTATTGTCCAATGTTTTCTACTAAAACTTTGGTAAAGTATTTAAGGCAATTAATAACTGCCCCTCCTCATCATTCAAGTTTTCTGATAATGGCATAGGTGAGACAGAACCTTTCTACTGATACAAAAGGGAGAACTAGGCCAGTGTTCAGCAAGGGAAGAGCACACGAACACAGTGCCTCACCGAGGATAAAGAGCTGGGCTAGCATATGCTGCCCACTCAAATGGAGTTCTGATTTTACCTGCAGTGAGACATATTAAAAAACAAATCAACTGCTTTAAATTTTCAAATTAATTGTTAATTGAATAGTATGTTTCCAAAGAGAATCATCCTTGAGGAATTAGGGTTTAAAATAAAAAATTCCAAATGTTTCTTGTGGGGTTCATATGAGCTTTCCCCAGAAGGAGTATAAGTTTGGAAATATTAGCAAAAATTTTTAAAACTTACTGATTCTAAAACTATTTTTCTTAATTAAAATAAATACAAGAAAATACGAAGATAACATTAAACACTTTTTAAAGTTTAAAAGATAAGCACAATAGGGGCGCCTGGGTGGCACAGCGGTTAAGCGTCTGCCTTTGGCTCAGGGTGTGATCCCGGCGTTATGAAATCGAGCCCCACATCAGGCTCTTCTGCTATGAGCCTGCTTCTTCCTCTCCCACTCCCCCTGCTTGTGTTCCCTCTCTCGCTGGCTGTCTCTATCTCTGTCGAATAAATAAATAAAATCTTAAAAAAAAAAAAAAGATAAGCACAATAGGTAAGTATGTGAAAACAAATGGAAATACCTCAGATATATCCATATATATCCCCCTCCAGCCCAAGAATAAAGTGGTCTTAAATATTTAGACCAGTTTAGTTTTTACGTTCTGCGAAGTAAAAATTCATTTGCATACCATGGACTCCTCAAATCATGTAGATAATAAATAATTATAAAGGGGGAAGGGACTATATTAGATTGCCCTTTGCGTGAAATTCAGAAAAAATAATCTCATTAGAGTTAACAGATACTTTTAGCAACCAATGTATTATAAAAACAAACTAGCTCAACTTGATCACAAGGGTTACCATCTGTATTTGTGAATGGTACAAAATAACTGAAGGTGAGGTAGTGATTTTAAACAAACTACTACTACGACATGCAAGTGATTTTGAAAACATAACCCTATTTTTTTAAATTATATATTCATTTAAAAATTGACAGTATAAAAAATATGAAGAAAATACAACATCAAAAATCCTTCCAGTAGAAATAAGTATAATGTACTGACGAATATATTTCAAGTCTCTATCTGTGCAGTTCTTTATGTATGTACCATTTTAGACTAGTTGTTGCAGTGGTAAAACATAAACTTGTTATACCATTAAAAATTATTTGAAAGTGCTTTAATTATTAACTTATTAAATGACTTAATTTTTGTGGTTTCAATTGGCCTTTTATTATTATTTTTTATTTTTTATTTAAGTGCAGTTGACACACAATATTACATTAGTTTTAGGCATACAACATAGTGACTCAACTTCTCTATTCATTATGCTATGTTCACAAGTGTAGCTACCGTCTGTCACCATGCAACACAACATCACTGACTATATTCCATATGTTGTACCTTTATTCCTGTGACTTATTCATTCCATAACTGGAGGCCTAGATCTCCCACTCCCCTTTACTCATTTTGCCCATCTGCCTACGGCCCTCCCATCTGGCAACTATCAGTTTGTTCTCTGTGTTTATAGGTCTATAAATAGTTTGATTTTTTTTAATTTTATTTATTTATTTGACAGAGACAGAGAGAGAGAGAGAGAGCACAAGCATGAGGAGGGGGCAGAGGGAGAAGCAGACTCCCTGCTGAGCAGGGAGCCCGACGCGGGACTTGATCCCAGGACTTTGGGACTGTGACGTGAGCCGAAGGGAGATGCTTAATCAACCGAGCCACCCAGGTGCCCCTGAATGATTTAATTTTTATTACTACAAATAATAGTACTATTAAACACAGTCTGCACTAAGTATTTTCCTGTACTTCAGATTATTTCATCAATAAACAGTATGTATCTTGGAAACAAAATTACTAGGTTATGAGGCATGACTATTTTAAAGGCTTTTAAAATAAAATTAGTCAACTTTTCAAAAAGTATTATCAATTTTTATTTCCACCATTAGTAGATAAGGGCATTCATCCTAGTGCACCATGACAGTTTATTATAATTTACGATTGTTGATTTGATGAATGAAAATCAGCAGTTCGTCATTAAGCATACTCAACACTACTCAGCACTACCGGCAATCTCCAACCTTACTGGTGCAAATTCAAAATAGGCATAGAAACAGGTATCTGGGCAGAGAAAAAAAAAGGACAATGTGAGGGAAGACGAACAGTTGGAATTAGTAATTTTTACTCAGCATCATTTTTCCTCAGTCCTCAGGACAGTCCCAAGTAGTTCACGCTTTACATTCCAATGGACCCCACTGCATACACATCCTTTCCACTGCCACGTGCCTTCTCCCCGGGAAAGGAGGGGAGAGGGCAGCTCTTGCTCCCATTCTACCAAGCTTCCTCCAAAGCACCGGGACAGAGATGAAAAGAAAAAAAGCAGGAAATGGTCAGCTGTATAACTTGTGGTGATAAGAAGCTCTATCTTCAACATTTCTGCAGTATTTTGTTGGTACTTTATAATAAAATTCCATTAAAACGAATCCTCCTTTTTATCATAAGTCATAATCGTCTGTCTATATATTGGCTTCTCCAAATAAGTGACATCAACTATATAGCAAGGACTTAATCACAACCTATTGATTGTTCTCCATCCCTAGCATATCAGAGAATGAAGAACACGTGGAGTTTTTTTTTTAATATTTGTAAGTATAGTTTTAAAGTATAAAGTAAGTATAAGTTTTAGTTTTGTGCATCTCATATCAGTTGGTCTAACAACTTGCTCTTATGTAAATAGATGTCACTCTCAATCTTTCCATTTGCAAAGACATGGATGGAGTATAAAGATCAGCAAAGTAAGTCAGTCAGAGAAAGACAAGTACCATAGGATTTTGCTCGTATGTGGAATTTAAGAAATAAAGCAAACGATCAAAGGGGGAAAAGAGAGAAAGAGCGAGACAAATCAAGAAACAGACTCTTAAAGCAAACTGATGCTTACCAGAGAGGAGGTGGGGGGGGATGGGTGAAACAAGTGATGTGGATTAAGGACTGTTCTTGTGATGAGCACGGGGTGATGTATATAAATGTTGGCTCCCTATATTGTACACCTGAAACTAATAAAACATTGTATGTTAACTAACTGGAATTAAAATAAAAACTTAAAAAAATAATAAAAAATAAATAAGTAATGTCACTCTCTTATATTAGACATCAAGTTAGGTTAAATGATTGAAAAAAATTATCTGAAAAGGAAATGGTAACGCTTGTACAACTAAGATGAAATATTAAAGTAATAGTACAAGCAGTATCTGGTAATATTTGAGTAATATGTTTGAAATGCACAAATTTGCTAACAAAATACTGTGAGGAGTAAATATTAAACATTTTTATTAATTACCAGCACCTTGGTACCCAAAATGAGCTAGACTACAGTTCTTAAAAAATCAACATATGAATTATTAAAATCAAAACAAAATAAACAAAAACTATCTTTTACAAATCTCTGTAATGCCATGATATATACCTATATTGCTGAGAGGACTTTAAAATAAGAATTGGAAGCTGGTAATATCAAATTATCTAAAAGCACCCTCTAGTGGCAAAAAAAGCAATTCACATATAAACCAGGCAAAATTATCTATGCATATCCTGACAGTAATAACCTGAAAATTTTCTAAATGAAAGTAAGTGTGGCTATCATTAATTTGGTTTTAATGATTTTTAATGACTGCTCTATTCAATAATATAGTCAGTTGGAAAAGTTAACCTATCTTAGTACTAAAAATATATCCACCATATAAAACACATATACCTGCAATGCAAATAAAGACACAAGAGTTCTGCTGACTTTGTAGTTGTGTACCTCTTCTATTATTTTTCATTCCTTGAGATTCTATTCACAGTAAAAGTATTCACCTCTAGCCCAGGGAAGATTAAGTACAAACCAAACATGACTAATTTGATCGTATTTTTACTAGAGACAGCTGTTTAAAATTTTAAATATGAGTCTAAAGCAGTAAGTATTGATCATAAGCCAGTACTTTTGGCCATTAAACTGTATATTACTTAATTAGAAATATCCACAATGTTTCCTATCAATGACTTCACTAATGTTTTCAACTGCTCTATTTTACTAGACATAAAGAGAATTTTTCTATGTCTTAGAAATCTTGTAATGAAACGTATTTATAATACTTTGACATCATGAAACACTTCAACAAAATAATAGCAGTTTCTTTAAAAGCTGATGGCACAAAAAACCCTGCCAATGTAAAGCTACTACCTCATTAAAAAAAATCTGTATTTTGACTTTGAATATCTTCTTCATATTTCAGTATGCTCTTATCTTTCTACTACCTCTGTCTGGCTAAAAACTAAGACATCAATAAAGACCAATTGAAAATTTTTTTTGCTTTATGTCTTTATTGAATTGGTTCAAAAATGAAGACAGTATTTGTAATAAAAAACAGAATGAATGAGAGACAACAGCAACCATAATAATCTTACTTTTTCAAGCTAATGACTTTCAGAATAATATATAAGCGATTTTTACATTTTTAATTTAAGCTTACAATCATTTTTTTTTTAATTCTACCACACTGGCAAATACTTGTGAAAATAAATAAAAATAAAGTAAATGATGCATAGATCTAGGAAAATTTCTTATAACCTGAACTATTGCACAACAAATCAATGTGAGAATAATATATATAATTAATACAAAAATGCATTTAAATACATTGCCACAACATGTTTCATAATTCATAAGTATACTTCACCTACTTACTGTTTATAATAATCTCTGGGTTCTAGAATTGGATGATTTTTTTATCAACTCATTTTCCATGTAGTACATTATAACATTTACTGGCTACTGCAAAATTCTGTGAGAAACAAACATGTGCCACTTTGTTTAAGTTCATTTATCTACCCCTTCCTTGGGCAAAAATTACGTGGTCTTAAAAAAAAAACTTGGAAGAAGAAAAATAGTGCTCAGTTCCAGGGAAAACAAGGTTTAAAGTTCTTCATATGATTTATAACAGGAAAGAATAACATATATTATTGAAATGAAAATCTAATACGTACATTATTCTCCTAAATTAATTACAGCTTATTCTAGGTAATGGACTCTATTTTTAGACCAATATGACTGAAAAGACAAACAGATTAAAAAAGGTTGATGAAAAGTCAGGGAAGAAACTATAAGGTAAATAAAACAATTCCCATTACCTCAAAGTTTATATCCCCTGACTGAAAAAACAAACACAAAAACCAAAAAAAAAAAAAATCCAATGAATACAATTATAAAGAGCATAAATAAAATTAAAAACCACAAATTTCTACATTAACCCTTATAGTTGATCACAATCATAAATGAGAAGCTAGAAATGGCCTATATAGGATTTGCGTGTAATTACACCTTTGTAATAAGATCAAAGCTCTTTTTCTTTCCATTCAACAGAAATTACTAAGGAACTACTGAACATGGCCGCACAGGCAATCAAAGAATCTACTACTAAACACTGTCACACTGAAAGTGACAATAATTAAAAGCTGTATTTTAGCCAAAGTTAAAGTATAATTAAGTTTTTGTGAACGTTTAATTACATAAGTCACCTATGCATTAAAGTAGTGCATTTTCAGAGGTTTTTGTTACTGTGATGTGAATTGTGTTTTAGTATTAAACACTAAAAAGAAAATACAAGTAGGAAAAATTAGTCTCTTAACGAACGCACCACTACATCTAACTATACTTCAAGGGAAATTAAAATTAAAAAATTAAAATACTTTTTACCTTCATGCCCAGCAGTAATGATTAATTATCCAAATTATTTATTAGGGTGAGGTGGTTTTTTTAAAATCCATTAAAATAATTTCTTCTAAATTCAGACACAGAAATAAACATGTAGAATTTTGCAAGGAATTTTGTGCCTCTTATATTAAATAATTATTTTCAAATGTTGCAAAAATAAAGAAGTAGTAAATTAAAACTCCTCAGACATGAGGTTATGAAAAAGAAAAAAGTGAAATATGGAGACACAATTAGAAATAGAAAGAATATATACATTCAACTAACACACAGAGGTAAAAAAAAATCATTCAGTTATAACTGGAATAAAATACATTTGTATTTTTCAGTTTTGTGTCTCTGAAAATAGGAAACTGCATAATTACATTTTAAAGAATGAATAAAGATCTCTAAATTATATAATTAATGATACACCGAGTAAAGGACAACATAGACCTGTAGAGGTTTAATTCCTTTCTTTTTTTTTAATATTTATAAAATTAATTGTTAAAGAGCTCTACAGGAAAATGTCCTTACATAAATAACTGTAACTGAAAATACTCTCTTCATTTCCAAAATTGCAAGCATCCCAAACTCTATGATGTGAAAACAGGAATCAACAATAAAAATGTTTGTTCTGATTTTTTGCTCCAAGTAATGATCATCCTAAAGCTTGAAGGGCTGAGCACTAGCATGTGAGTTTGTGAAGGTGTGCTTAATGTGCTTTAACAATAATAACAGAAAAGTAAACCTAAGTTAATGATTCTACTTGAAATTATTTTGTGACAGATGAGTGACTATTTCCTTGAATGGCACAGTTTGGGGTATCAGGTATCTATTATATACAGTATATGTACACATTTATATACACACACACAGTACACAGCCAAAGAATTATGCTCCAAAAACTGCTGAAAAAAGTATTTTGAATAATTTTAGCATAAATTCACTAAAGGAAGTGCTCTATCTGTCCAAGCAGCAATAGTCATAAAATTCTGGACTTAGCTTTTTCTTTTGGGCTCTATTCACAGAACCATTCTTCGAATGCCACATTCACAGCAAAACTTCGCCCATTCTACAGGGTATTTAGTCCCACACTCATGGCAGAATTTTGGTAAGTGTCCTGTTGAATTTCCTTCCATGCCTTTAATGTTTCCGCCATTAAGTGAAGATATATAGTCTCCATCTGGCCTGAAGGAGTACAGGAAGAAAAGCAGAAACACAAAGCTCTTGTCACTAGTTTTCATAACCCTTAGAGAACAGTACTTAATGTTAAGTATAAATTAAAGCTTGCTTAACCTCAGTTTTAATATTTTTCTAGTTCAGATTTGAAAAGCCCCTTTTAGTTAATAATGAAATTCTAAATATTTTCTTTGGCATTATATTTATCCCTGCTCATGAGAATTTTTCATGAGCAAATACCACCATACTTTCCATCTGTTCAATGTACGAGGCATGTACTACAATGGGAATAGAATGGAAATTTACAGTGACCCTCCTGCAAAACCATCTCTAAAGAGAAAACTGCAACCTCGCCCTGAGGAAAGATCTCCATCTTTCCTCCAAATATACACTGTAATAAATATGCACATATATTATTATATATATTATAAAACAATATATACATAACTTCTCCCAATGTGTCATGCTATTTTCACTGTATCCATGGAGTCTTTTCACTCGAATTCTCATCACTATCATCAGGTTGAATCTTGTTAGGTCCTTTGCTCTAATTTACTTGTACACACTCAAATTCTTTCATCCTTCATCCCCTGTACTGCAACCCCCATGGCTCTGGACAGTCTTGCTGCCACCCCAAACTGTGACTCCCTTTGCTTTATTGCTTTCCATCTGACATGCGGTATATGTCATTTCTGTTATGTCTTGTCTTCTCCATAAGACTGTGAGCTCCCCGAGTGCAGGGATTTTTATCTGTTTTGTTACTGCTCTACGTCTAGAATCAAGAGAAGTACCTGACATAAACTCATCTCTCAGTAAATATATTTTTAATGAATAAATGAATGAAAGAGTAATATATGAAGAAGATAAACAAAAAAAATATTTGGTCCTTTTAAAATGATAAACTCTCAAGACTGATCAACAAAAAAGGAATACACAATATTCAGAATGAAAGAGGAATATAACTACAGATATAGCAGAGATTTAAAATTATAAGAACAACTCTATGCTAGTAGTTTGAAACTTAGATGAAGTGAAAAATTTCCTAGAAAAATATCTTGTGAAAACTTATTTCAAACAAACTATAACACCAAACAGACATAAGTGTTAAAGCTGTTGAATCAGTAATTAACATACTACTCCTCCTTATCACGTGGGCACATCCTGGCACACACACACACACATAGTGGACTCATGATAATTTTACATGGTAAGTTCTAGGGGCACCTGAGTGGCTCAGTTGGGTAAGCATCTGCCTTTGGCTCAGGTTATGATCCCAGGGTCTTGGGATCGAGCCCTGCATCGGGCTCCCTGCTCAGTGGGGAGTCTGCTTCTCCCTCTTCTTCTGCCCCTCCCCCCCAGTCATGTTCTCTCTCACTCTATCAAATAAATAAATAAAATATTTTTTAAAAAAAAGAACACAGTAAGTTCTACTAAACTTTTCCAGCAGAGGGAGGTGAAAAACAACATTCTGCAATTTCTTTTTAAAGGTCAATAAAATCTTGATAGTCAGACTTAATAAGAGAATATAAAACTATAATCAATTTTACCTATTAACTTGGAAATACATGTAAATCTCCAAGAATTTTAGCAAACACAATCTACAAACAAATACAATTCAAAACACTTTAGATTTATTCCAGAAAATAAGATTGATTTAACATCAGGAAGTCTATTAATATAATTTACAGAAAAATAGATTAAAGGATTTAAAAATACTGGTTTTATACATATGATATTCAATAATATTCACCACCTATTTTTTATTTTTAAAAAACACTTAGAAAATTAGGAATAGAAAGGAATGTCATTGACAAAATGTATTTAACACAATCCTATATCAGTCTTCATATTTAATGGTGACATTTAAGAAGCATTTTCTTTAAAAGAAGAAATGTCATAAGAATGTCAACTATAATAATTTCTATTTTAATATATAATATAGCATAAGGAGAACTCTTTCTCCGTTTCTATGGACACATCTGACATTGGGATAACTTCCTAGCTTTCTTTAATGAGAACCTTTAAAAAAGGTGGAATGCCAGCTGTGTTTCCAGGCAGCAGTGCTTATACGCAATCCAAGAAAATCAGACATCCCTCAGGACAACCTGAAAGCTAAGACAATGGGGCTGTTACAAGAGAAACTGGTTCCCTTTGGGGACATAGAATTTCCAACTAAACCAATCCTACATCCACCTATTAAGATCTTCTTCTCTCACACCTAAGCTGTCACTTGGACGGTCAAAGAAAACCAGCTTCAGGACTGGGGCAAGGGCTCCCAGGAAAAAGACACACCTGACACTGCCGGCTATCATTCCCTATTTCCTATAAATAATCTCAGTGTCATATAATACCGTGTGATTACCTCCAGCGGAGCCTAAGACAACCCCCTGATGGACATTTCAAGAGTCCTGGCTTAGAGGAAGAGGCATGAGGAGAGGGGAAGGGAAAGTTGAGTTTCTAAAGCTCACTTTGTATAAGTCCAAGAAGTCACCTCCTCTCTCCCACAGTGACATTAACACAAGCCTCTAGGTAGGAAAGATCATCAAAACCTCAAATGTAAGTGCAGTGTCTGGCTTAGTTTACCAATCTGACCCCTAGTTTCCTTTATTTACTTACCTGTGGAAGTTTCCCTTACTTTTCTGAGTGCTAAGCTACACATTCAAAAGGATATTTTTTCCATTTTGGGCAGCATTTCTAGGTGTTTTGGGTGAAACAGCCATCCAGAAAATGTAGTCTATCACACTTCCAGAAAAAGAAATCTGAGATTTTTTTCATCTGTTATGGTTATAATTATTCCATCTGGATAGGGTAGTAAGTCAGGTGAACAAGGTTTAGGGCTTACTATCACTTATCAACCATTTAAAAAGAAAGAAATAAAAGAAAACAAAACAAAAAAAGGAATTCAAACTCATTTTTATTGTGACTTTTGCCCCTGCCTGTTGTCACTTCTTTTGTCTACCTCTTTAGAAGATGATCTTTTTATTCAAGCACATGTATTTATTAAGTTTCCCACATTACAAGAGAATGTTAATCCTATATTCAGCATGGATTCAAAACAGAAGGCTCCACACATATACAACATTGTACAGCCAGCTTCAGGACTCTAAGAAACATTAAGTTCACATCTTTAGTATTTAAAATGGATCAAGAACCACGGAACCAGCCTGAGACGCAGGAAGACGCATCTGGATCTCTACAAATGAACATCTCCAGCGCTGAGTATTGAGGTACGAAGCGGGGAGACGCCGGGTGTGGGGCGCACATCCCGGGACGCTGCAGGGTTGAGCAGCACCAACAGAAACAGAGTTAAAGTGGCCAGAACATTAGTAGAGAACGGGCCGCAATCCTTCTGTTCCGTGACAGAGGCTGAAATTTGGCCGCTGCTGCTCTGACTCTCAGAAGAGGCACAGCAAACCGCCAGGGAAAGCCGCCAGAGAACAAAAGCCTGGAAATACCGGCTCAGAGAGTGCCCATCCCCATCCTCCCTCGCAGGGGACACGGAGACTCTACCCAAACAGGGTTGCCTGAGTATTGGCGCGGCAGGCCCCTCCCCCAGAACACAGAAGGCAGGCTGAAAAATCAAGAAGCCCACAACCCGGGCGCCTGGGTGGCGCAGTCATTGAGCGCCTGCCTTCGGCTTAGGGCGTGATCCCGGCGTTCCGGAAAGGAGTCCCTCATCGGGCTCCTCCGCTGGGAGCCTGCTTCTTCCTCTCCCACTCCCCTGCTTCTGTTCCCTCTCTCGCTGGTTGGCTGCCACATAAATAAATAAATAAAATCTTTAAAGAAGAAGCCCACATCCCTAAGATCCCTATAAAACAAGGGGCACGGCCTGGGACCCAGTCAATAATTTGGGCTCTGGAAACCCCGCAACCTCTCTTCATCAGAATGACAAGAAGGAGAAGCCCCCCCCAGCAAAGAAAAGACAGTGATTCTGTGGCCTCTGCCACAGAAATAATGGATATGGATGTAACCAAATTATCAGAAATGGAATTCAGAGTAACGATGGTCAAAATGATGAGTAGAATTGAAAAAACTATTAACGAAAAGGTTACTGAGAATATAGAATCCCTAAGGACAGAAATGAGAGCGAATCTGACAGAAATTAAAAATTCTATGAGCCAAATGCAGGCAAAACTAGAGGCTCTGACGGCCAGGGTCGCAGAAGCAGAGGAACGGGTTAGTGAATTGGAGGATGGGTTAATAGAGGAAAAAATGAAAATAGAAGATGGTCTTAAAAAAATCCACGCCCACGAATGTAGGTTACGGGAGATTACTGACTCAATGAAACGATCCAATGTTAGAATCATCGGCATCCCCGAGGGGGTGGAGAAAAACAGAGGTCTAGAAGAGATATTTGAACAAATTGTAGCTGAAAACTTCCCTAATCTAGCAAGGGAAACAAACATTCGTGTCCAAGAGGCAGAGAGGACCCCTCCCAAGCTCAACCACGACAAACCTACGCCACGTCACGTCATAGTGCAATTCGCAAATATTAGATGCAAGGATACAGTATTGAAAGCGGCCAGGGCAAAGAAATTTCTCACGTACCAAGGCAAAAGCATCAGAATTACGTCAGACCTGTCTACACAGACCTGGAATGAGAGAAAGGGTTGGGGGAGCATATTTAAAGCTCTTTCAGAGAAAAACATGCAGCCAAGGATCCTTTATCCAGCAAGGCTGTCATTCAGAATTGATGGAGAAATAAAGACATTTCAGAATCGCCAGTCACTAACCAATTTTGTAACCACGAAACCAGCCCTACAGGAGATATTACGGGGGGTTCTATAAAAGTAAAAAGGCCCCAAGAGTGATACAGAACAGAAAGTCACAGCCAATACAAACAAAGACTTTACTGGCAACATGGCAACATTAAAATCATATCTCTCAGTAATCAGTCTTAATGTAAATGGTTTGAACCATCCCATAAAACGCCACAGGGTTGCAGATTGGATAAAAAGAAATGACCCATCCATTTGCTGTCTACAAGAGACTCATTTCGAACCCAAAGATGCATTCAGACTGAGAGTAAGGGGATGGAGTACCATCTTTCACGCAAATGGACCTCAAAAGAAAGCTGGGGTAGCAATTCTCATATCAGATAAATTGGATTTTAAACTACAGACTATAGTTAGAGATGCAGAAGGGCACTATATTATTCTTAAGGGAAGTATTCAACAAGTGGATATGACAATTATAAATATATATGCCCCCAACAGGGGAGCAGCAAGATACACAAGCCAACTCTTAACCAGAATAAAGAGACATATAAATAAAAATACATTAATAGTAGGGGACCTCAACACTCCACTCTCAGAAATAGACAGAACACCCTGGCAAAAACTAAGCAAAGAATCAAAGGCTTTGAATGCCATACTCGACGAGTTGGACCTCATAGATATATATAGAACACTACACCCCAGAACCAAAGAATACTCATTCTATTCTAATGCCCATGGAACATTCTCAAGAATAGACCATGTTCTGGGACACAAAACAGGTCTCAACCGATACCAAAAGATTGAAATTATCCCCTGCATATTCTCAGACCACAACGCTCTGAAATTGGAACTCAACCACAAGGAAAAATTTGGAAGAAACTCAAACACTTGGAGACTAAGAACCATCCTGCTCAGGAATGACTCGATAAACCAGGAAATCAAAAATCAAATTAAACAATTTATGGAGACCAATGAGAATGAAAATACAACAGTCCAAAACCTATGGGATACTGCAAAGGCAGTCCTAAGGGGGAAATACATAGCCATCCAAGCCTCACTCAAAAGAATAGAAAAATCTAAAATGCAGTTTTTATATTCTCACCTCAAGAAGCTGGAACAGCAACAGAGGGACAGGCCTAATCCACGCACGAGGAAGCAGTTGACCAAAATTAGAGCTGAAATCAATCAAGCAGAAACCAGAAGTACAGTAGAGCAGATCAACAGGACTAGAAGCTGGTTCTTTGAGAGAATCAATAAAATTGACAGACCACTGGCAAGACTTATCCAAAAGAAAAGAGAAAGGACCCAGATTATTAAAATTATGAATGAAAAAGGAGAGGTCACGACGAACACCATTGAAATTGGAAGGATTATTAGAAATTTTTATCAACAGCTATATGCCAATAAACTAAGCAATCTGGAAGAGATGGAATCCTTCCTGGAAACCTATAAACTACCAAGATTGAAACCGGAAGAAATTGATTCCTTAAACAGGCCAATTAATTATGAAGAAATTGAGTCAGTGATAAACAACCTTCCAAATAACAAAACTCCAGGCCCGGACGGTTTTCCTGGGGAATTCTACCAAACATTCAAAGAAGAAATAATACCTATTCTCCTAAAGCTATTTCAAAAAATAGAAACAGAAGGAAAGCTACCAAACTCATTCTATGAGGCCAATATTACCTTGATCCCCAAACCAGGCAAAGACCCCCTCAAAAAGGAGAATTACAGACCGATTTCCCTAATGAATATGGACGCCAAAATCCTCAACAAGATACTTGCTAATAGAATCCAACAGTACATTAAAAGGATTATCCATCACGATCAAGTGGGATTCATACCTGGGATGCAAGCGTGGTTCAATATTCGCAAATCAATCAGCGTGATACATCATATCAACAAGAAAAGACTCAGGAACCATATGATCCTCTCAATCGATGCCGAAAAAGCATTTGACAAAATACAGCATCCTTTCCTGATTAAAACCCTTCAGAGTGTAGGAATAGAAGGTACATTTCTCAATCTCATAAAAGCCATCTATGAAAAGCCTACTGCAAATATTATTCTCAATGGGGAAAAGCTGGAAGCCTTTCCCTTAAGATCAGGAACTCGACAAGGATGCCCACTCTCGCCACTATTATTCAACATAGTACTAGAAGTCCTTGCAACAGCAATCAGACGACAAAAAGGGATCAAAGGTATTCAAATTGGCAAAGAAGAAGTCAAAATGTCTCTCTTTGCAGATGACATGATACTCTATATGGAAAACCCAAAAGAAGCCACTCCCAAACTATTAGAAGTTATAGAGCAATTCAGTAACGTGGCGGGATACAAAATCAATGCTCAGAAATCAGTTGCATTTCTATACACGAATAACGAGACCGAAGAAAGAGAAATTAGGGAATCCATCCCATTTACAATAGCACCAAAAACCATACGTTACCTTGGAATTAACTTAACCAGAGACGTAAAGGACCTATATTCTAGAAACTATAAATCACTCTTGAAAGACATTGAGGAAGACATAAAAAGATGGAAAGATATTCCATGCTCATGGATTGGAAGAATTAACATAGTTAAAATGTCCATGCTACCCAGAGCAATCTACACTTTCAATGCTATCCCGATCAAAATACCGAGGACATTTTTCAAAGAACTGGAACAAATAGTCCTTAAATTTGTATGGAAACAGAAAAGGCCCCGAATCTCCAAGGAACTGTTGAAAAGGAAAAACAAAGCTGGGGGCATCACAATGCCGGATTTCGAGCTGTACTACAAAGCTGTGATCACAAAGACAGCATGGTACTGGCACAAAAACAGACACATAGACCAATGGAACAGAATAGAGAGCCCAGAAATGGACCCTCGGCTCTTTGGGCAACTAATATTTGATAAAGCAGGAAAAAACATCCGGTGGGAAAAAGACAGTCTCTTCAATAAATGGTGCTGGGAAAATTGGACAGCTACATGCAAAAGAATGAAACTTGACCACTATCTCACACCATACACAAAAATAAACTCCAAATGGATGAAAGACCTCGATGTGAGACAGGAATCCATCAAAATTCTAGAGGAGAACATAGGCAGCAACCTCTACGACATCGGCCAAAGCAACCTTTTTCATGACACATCCCCAAAGGCAAGAGAAACAAAAGATAAAATGAACTTGTGGGACTTCATCAAGATTAAAAGTTTCTGCACATCCAAGGAAACAGTCAGAAAAACTAAGAGGCAGCCCACGGAATGGGAGAATATATTTGCAAATGACACTACAGATAAAGGACTGGTATCCAAGATCTACAAAGAACTTCTCAAAGTCAATACACGAGAAACAAATAAACAAATCAAAAAATGGGCAGAAGATATGAACAGACACTTTTCCAATGAAGACATACAAATGGCTAACAGACACATGAAAAAATGTTCAAAATCATTAGCCATCAAGGAAATTCAAATCAAAACCACACTGAGATACCACCTTACGCCAGTTAGAATGGCAAAAATAGACAAGACAAGAAACAACAATTGCTGGAGAGGATGTGGAGAAAGGGGATCCCTCCTACATTGTTGGTGGGAATGCAAGTTGGTACAGCCACTCTGGAAAACAGTGTGGAGGTCCCTTAAAAAGTTAAAAATTGAGCTACCCTATGACCCAGCCATTGCACTACTGGGTATTTACCCCAAAGATACAGACGTAGTAAGGAGAAGGGCCATATGCACCCCAATGTTCATAGCAGCAATGTCCACAATAGCTAAATCGTGGAAGGAGCTGAGATGCCGTTCAACAGATGACTGGATTAAGAAGTTGTGGTCCATATATACGATGGAATATTACTCAGCTATCAGAAAGAACGAGTTCTCAACATTTGCTACAACATGGACAGCACTGGAGGAGATAATGCTAAGTGAAATAAGTCAAGCAGAGAAAGACAACTATCATATGATTTCTCTCATCTATGGAACATAAGAACTAGGATGATCGGTAGGGGAAGAGAGGGATAAAGAAAGGGGGGTAATCAGAAGGGGGAATGAAACATGAGAGACTATGGACTATGAGAAACAAACTGAGGACTTCAGAGGGGAGGGGGGTGGGGGAATGGGATAGACTGGTGATGGGTAGTAAGGAGGGCACATATAGCATGGTGCACTGGGTGTTATACGCAACTGATGAATCATCGAGCCTTACATCGGAAACCGGGGATGTACTGTATGGTGACTAACATAATATAATAAAAAATCATTTAAAAAAAAAAAAAAGGAAAAAAAAATAATAAAATGGATCAAAACCTTAGGTGAAACGAACAGTATTTATGAAAGAATCTACCTGCAAAGGTAGCAATTCACCTATTCCTTTATGGTTCTCATCCCTTGTTATGCATAAGTATCACTCTTAAAATTTTAAAAATCCAAACCAAAGAAATCAAAACCTCTCTGGGAGGGACGTGACATGTTCATTTTTTACAAAGTTCCACAGGTTCTTCTATCTGAAGGGTAACAACCAAGATTGACAGCTAGTTTCCTGGATACTTGAAAATTGATTCTTGCATTAAATCTGAATGATGGGATAGCTGTCTATGTTATATACTTGTAACAAAAGCAGACAACAAATATACTTATATATAACACACACATATCACAACAAATTTTGGTGAATCATAGGATATCATGTTATAGGCCTGCATTGAGGTCATCTTAAAAAAAAATCTTACGAAATGCATTATCATATTTATAGTAGAGATGTGAATTTTAACAAGTCATCCATTGGATGGGGAAGGTAAATTACAGGAAGGTGGTCAAAAGGTACAAAGTTCCAGTTAGGAGATAAATGGGTACGACGGATGTAATACACAGCACAATGACTATAGCTAATGCTGCTGTGTGACAGCAAACTTGTTAAGAGAGTAAATCCTAGAAGTTCTCAACATATGGAGAAAATTTTTTTTGCTTTTTTCCTTCTTTTTATTGTATCTGTATGAGAAGATGGATATTACCCAAACTTACTATGGTAATCATTTCATTATGTATGTAAATCAAACTATCATGCTGTATGCCTTAAACTTATACACTGATGTATGGCAATTACTTCTCAATAAAACTGGAGAAAAAAGTTATTAAATTATCCAGTGATTCTTCAAACTCTCATTCTTCTCAGATGACATGATACTCTATGTGGAAAACCCTAAAGACTTCACCCCAAAATTGCTACAACTCATACAGGAATTCAGCAAAGTGACAGGATATAAAATCAAGGCACAATGGGACACCTGGGTGGCTCAGTTAAGTGGCTGCCTTTGGCTCAGGTCATGATCCCAGGGTCCTGGGATTGAGTCCTGCATTGGGCTCCTTGCTCAGCAGGGAGACTGCTTCTCCCTCGTCCTGCATCTTCCCCTACTTGTGCTCTCTCTCTGCCTCTCTCTCTCTCAGACAAATAAAATCTTTAAAAATAATATAGTAATAATAATAATAATAAAATCAATGCACAGAAATCAGTTGCATTTCTGTACACTAACAATGAGACAGAAGAAAGAGAAATTAAGGAATCAATCCCATTTACAACTGCACCAAAAACTGTAAGATACCTAGGAATAAACCTAACCAAAGAGGCAAAGGAGCTGTACTCCAAAAACTATAGAACACACATGAAAGTAATTGAGGAAGACACAAAGAAATGGAAAAATGTTCCACGCTCGTGGATTGAAAGAACAAATATTAAAATGTCTATGCTACCTAGAGCAATCTATACATTCAGTGCAATCCCTATCAAAATACCATCGACTTTTTTCACAGAACTGGAACAAATAATCCTAACATTTGTATGGAACCAGAAAAGATCCTGAATAGCCAAAGGAATGTTGAAAAAGAAAATAAAGCCGCTGCACACAATTCCAGACTTCAAGCTATATTACAAAGCTGTCATCATCAAGACAGTATGGTACTGGCACAAAAACAGACGCACAGATCAATGGAACAGAACATAGAGCCCAGAAATGGACCCTCAACTCTGCGGTCAACTAATCTTCGACAAAGCAGGAAAGAATATCCAATGGAAAAAACTGGAAGCCACATGCAGAAGAATGAAACTGGATCATTTCCTTATACCATACACAAAAATGGACTCAAAATGGGTGAAAGACCTAAATGTAAGACAGGAATCCATCAAAATCTTTGAGGAGATCACAAGCAGCAACATCTTTGACCTCAGCCGCAGCAACTTCTTACTAGACACATCTCCAAAGGCAAGGAAAACAGAGGCAAAAATGAACTTTTGGGACTTCATCAAGATAAAAAGCTTTTGCACAGCAAAAGGAACAGTCGACAAAACCAAAAGACATCCAAGAGAGTGGGAGAAATATTTGCAAATGTCTTATCAGATAAAGGGCTAGTATCCAAAATCTATAAAGAACTTATCAAACTCAACACTCAAAGAACAAATAATCCAATCAAGACATGGGCATAAGACATGAACAGACATTTCTCCAAAGAAGACATACAGATGGCCAACAGACACATGAAAAAAATGCTCAACATCACTCAGCATCAGGGAAATACAAATCAAAACCACAATGAAGTACCACCTCACTCTGGTCAGGATGGCTAAAATTAACAAGTCAGGAAACGACAGATGTTGGCGAAGATGCAGAGAAAGGGGAACCCTCTTACACTGTTGGTGGGAATGCAAGCTGGTACAGCCACACTGGAAAACAGTGTGGAAGTTCCTCAAAGAGTTGAAAATAGAACTACCCTATGACCCAGCAACTGCACTACTAGGGATTTACCCCAAAGATACAAATGTAGTGATCCGAAGAGGCACCTGCACCCCAATGTTTACAGCAGCAAGGTCCACAGTAGCCAAACTATGGAAAGAGCCCAGATGTCCATCAACAGGTGACTGGATAAAGATGTGGTGTGTATACACACACACACACACACACACACACACACAATGGAATATTACTCAGCCATCAAAAAATGAAATCTTGGGCACCTGGGTGGCTCAGTCAGTTAAGCGTCCGCTTTAGGCTCAGGTTATGATCCCAGCATCCTGGGATCGAGTCCCACAACCGGCTCCCTGCTCAGTGGGGAGCTGGCTTCTCCTACTGCTTGTGCGTGCATGTGCTCTCTCTCTGGCATATAAATAAATAAAATCTTTTAAAAAAATGAAATCTTGCATTTGCAACAATATGGATGGAACTACAGGGTAGTATGCTAAGCAAAAAGTCAGTAAAAGAAAGAATTATCATATGATCTCACTCATGTGGAATTTAAGAAACAAAACAGAGAATCATAGGGGAAGAGAGGGGAAAAATAAAACAAGATGAAATCAAAGAGGGAGACTAAGGATAAGAAACTCTTAGTAATAGGAAACAAACTGAGGGTTGCGAGAGGGGAGATAGGTAGGGGGATGGGGTAACTGGGTGATGGACATTAAGGAGGGCACAGGATGTAATGAGTACTGGGTGTTACATAAGACTGATGAATCACTAACTCTACCTCTGAAACTAATAATATACTATATGTTAATTAACTGAAAGTAAATAAAATAAAAATGAAATAATAATAATAAATTATCCAGTGACTCTTTATGAGAATTCATAGGCAGATTTTTGAGGTCTCAGGACTAGGTGTGCTTTCAGAGAGAAGTGATTTTTTTTTTTTTAAATACAACACAAATCATGTAACTAACTACTTCTATCTTCTCCTGTACTCTAGCTGCTACACAGTTAGGACCCAACTTATGGCCAAAGGCTAGCCTATATACAGTGTCTCATGACACATATTTTGTAGACTACCTTCATTCCTTTTTTTCCTTTATCTTTTAATTCTCATTTTCCTTTGCATATTCTTTCACTTTTATAAAATACTGTATCTCACTGTATGTCACAGATCTCTGTACATTGTCTGGAATAAGGATAGATAGATAGACAGATAGATAAAATATCTATAACTGGAATGATTTGTTTTATGCTTAAAAACAGAATGTCAAAGTTGTACAAATATTGTGACAGATAAGAAAGGGAAGTACACGGTGAAACATGAGAGACTATGGACTATGAGAAACAAACTGAGGGCCTCAGAGGGGAGAGGAGTGGGAGAATGGGATAGACCGGTGATGGATAGTAAGGAGGGCACGTATTGCATGGTGCACTGGGTGTTATACGCAACTAATGAATCATTGAGCCTTACATCGGAAACCGGGGATGTACTGTACGGTGACTAACATAATATAATAAAAAATCATTAAAAAAAAAAAAAAAGAAAGAAAGGGAAGTACATGGATAATCACA
Source organism: Ursus maritimus (assembly GCF_017311325.1). Classification (NCBI taxonomy): domain Eukaryota; kingdom Metazoa; phylum Chordata; class Mammalia; order Carnivora; family Ursidae; genus Ursus; species Ursus maritimus. The sequence goes on along the minus strand of NW_024427107.1, from coordinate 27,490,588 downwards.
AGCTCAGCAGGGAATTTAAATATATTAAAATGCTGCTTAAAATTACAATACTAGTTTAAAGGGTCCACTACTCAATTTGCAGAGGTAAAAATAATGATGTTACACTTAAAATCAAGATACAAAACAAATGAATGCAGTGAAACGGAACAAACTGTCCTTGAGCATTTACAACAATAACTACAAGGTCTAGAAAAATACTATTTATGCCCAAACAATTCTTTAGTGTACACCTTAAAAGCCAAAATAAATCATATAGCAAAGGAAAAATTAGATTTTCTAATAGCTTGATACATATTTTTGTATTTGGTCCTTAGAAGACTACATATATTCATTTTTATTTTAGTTATTAGAATCTCAGAGCTAAACATACCTGGCTATGTAGCTCTCAGTATATGTTTTCCTTTTGTTTGTAAGCACACCTGAGGAAGGATTCCGTGCCAAACTAGGTGGTGTGGAATTTCGAGGTTTGATGTTGGTTCTAGAAGAGAGAAAGAGATGGCATAATGAAAAGGTACTGAATAGCAAGCATTTATTTCTTATATTGCTTATTTACATGATTAGAAAAATAATTTGAAGCTGTAGAAAGGTAAATTCAAAAGAGTAAAATCCAAGTAATTATTTTCAATCTGAAAACAACACTAGTTAAAAGTAAGGATAAACCAAAGCATTTTGCATTTACTAACATTTAATCTGATGGTAAATGAAATCAAGTAAAATATTATATATATATATATGCTTTACATGAAATTTTAAGTTAATAATTCTGAAAGGCTTCAGGTTTTTAAAAGTTTAAATCTATAGTTCCCTCAAAATAGAGAGGTGTCTTGTTAAATGCCTATAAATAACTGGTAAATAATGTTATAAATTATAAGATATGGTTGAAAACAAACAAAAACCATTTAACTAGTTGTTAAAAACAAGCAAAAACCACTTTAATAATTTTCAATTTACGAAAGCCTGTTTTTGGAAATAGCAACTAAAATGGGTTAATATAATTTTCCCTTTTAAGATTTAATCTCACCAACTGCTATCAGTAGAGGAGTTCTGATTGGATCATCACTTAATTCCCTTTATGAAACTTCAGGAATCAAAGAAAGCTTAGATGGCTGAATGATGGTACAATGGTAAAAGTATAGGATTTGGGATTCAGATGAATGTGGATTCAAATCCCAACTGCTACTGACTAATGTGGAGGTAGTGGCCAACCTGTAGCCAAGTTCCCCCATTTCTAAAATATGACTATCGGATTCCTGAGTTAAGATAGCGGAGGAGTAGGGGACCTCTTTTTCAGCCGGTCCCCTGAGTCGAGTTGGATAGGTACCAGACCAGCCTGAACATCCACGGAATCAGCCTAAGACGCAAGAAGGTACATCTGGATCTCTACAAATGAACATCTCCAGCACTGAGTATTAAGGTAAGAAGCGGGAAGCCGTGAAACCTCGCACAGATATCGGAAGATAAACAGAAGGGGGAGGGAGCCACCGCATTTGGGCGCTGGGAAGCGGTAGCCACCTGCACGGGGGAGCGGGCGGACTCGAGGACGGCACCCGCGAGAGAGCAAACTGAGACCGTGAGCCGGGAAACGTGTGCGACCAGACTTCTCACCGAGCTCCGGTGCGCTCACTGGAACCAGACTGAGACCGGGAGCTCTGGTAGCACGCGAGGCAGCTGGCGGCTGGCGGTGTTAGAAACACAAAGGACAGAGAGCGCCGGCCCTGGAAGTGAGGGCTGGGATACCCAGTGTGGGGCGCACATCCCGGGATGCTGCAGGGTTGAGCAGCACCAACACAAACAGAGTTAAAGTGGCCAGAACATCAGTGGAGAACGGTCCACGATCCCTCTGTTCTGAGACAGAAGCTGAGATTCGGCCATTGCTGCTCTGACTCTCAGAAGAGGCACAGCAAACCGCCAGGGAAAGCCGCCAGAGAACAAAAGCATGGAAATACCGGCTCACAGTGTGCCCATCCCCATCCCCCCTCGCAGGGGACACGGAGACTCTACCCAAACAGGGTTGCCTGAGTATCGGCGTGGCAGGCCCCTCCCCCAGAAGGCAGGCTGAAAAATCAAGAAACCCACATCCCTAAGGTCCCTATAAAACAAGGGCGCACGGCCTGGGTCCTGGTCAATAATTTGGGCTCTGGACAACCCCGCAACCTCTCCTCATCAGAATGACGAGAAGGAGAAATCCCCCCAGCAAAGAAAACACAATGAGTCTGTGGCCTCTGCCACAGAACTAACGGATATGGATATAACCAAATTATCAGAAATGGAATTCAGAGTAACAATGGTCAAGATGATGTGTAGACTTGAAAAAAGTATTAACGAAAATGTTAATGAGAATATAGAATCTCTAAGGGCGGAAATGAGAGTGAATCTGGCAAAAATTAAAAATTCTATGAACCAAATGCAGTCAAAACTAGAGGCTCTGACGGCTGGGGTCACTGAGGCAGAAGAACGTATTAGCAAATTGGAGGATGGGTTAGTAGAAGAAAAAGCGAAAATAGAATCGGGACTTAAAATAATCCACGCCCATGAATGTAGGTTACGGGAGACCACTGACTCAGTGAAACGATCCAATGTCAGAATCATCGGCATCCCCGAGGGGGTGGAGAAAAACAGAGATCTAGTAGAAATATTTGAACAAATTGTAGTTGAAAACTTCCCTAATCTAGCGAGGGAAACAAACATCCGTGTCCAAGAGGCAGAGAGGACCCCTCCCAAGCTCAACCACGACAAACCTACGCCACGTCACGTCATAGTGCATTTTGGCAAATATTAGATCCAAGGATACAGTATTGAAAGCGGCCAGGGCAAAGAAATTTCTCACGTACCAAGGCAAAGGTATCAGAATTACGTCAGACCTGTCTACACAGACCTGGAATGAGAGAAAGGGTGGGGGGGCATTTTTAAAGCTCTTTCAGAGAAAAACACGCAGCCAAGGATCCTTTATCCAGCAAGGCTGTCATTCAGAATTGATGGAGAAATAAAGACCTTCCAGAATCGCCAGTCATTGAACAATTTCATAACCATGAAACCAGCCCTACAGGAGATATTAAGGGGGGGTTCTATAAAAGTAAAAAGGCCCCAAGAGTGATACAAACAAGAAAGTCACAATCGATAGAAACAAAGACTGTACTGGCAACATGGCAACATTAAAATCATATCTCTCAATATTCAGTCTCAATGTAAATGGTCTAAATGCTCCCATAAACGCCGTAGGGTTGCAGATTGGATAAAAAGACATGACCCATGCATTTGCTGTCTACAAGAGACTCATTTTGAACCTAAAGATACATTCAGACTGAAAGTAACGGGATGGAATACCATCTTTCACGCCAATGGACCTCAAAAGAAAGCTGGGGTAGCAATTCTCATATCAGACAGATTGGATTTTAAACTAAAGACTATAGTTAGAGACACAGAAGGGCACTATATTATTCTTAAAGGATGTATCCAACAAGTGGATATGACAATTATAAATATATATGCCCCCAACAGGGGAGCAGCAAGATATACAAGCCAACTCTTAACCACAATAAAGAAACATATAGATAAAAATACACTAATAGTAGGGGACCTCAACACTCCACTATCAGCAATAGACAGATCACCTAAGCAAGAAATCAGCAAAGAAACAAGAGCTTTGAATGCCATACTCGAGTTGGACCTCATAGATATATATAGAACACTACACCCCAGAACCAAAGAATACTCATTCTATTCTAATGCCCA